>NW_026694517.1:0-178199 GCF_021218885.2 Marmota monax | reverse complement strand
ATGTAATCTAATGTAATTTAGTCTGGTAAAAAACAAAACAAAACTTACCACCCATCCTTTTCTGAAGAGGCTGCCTGAGAATATACTCAATTCATAAGAGAAGGGAACTGTGTAAGAAGAAGAATTGGAATTGGCAAATCAGGAAGATTAACTGAGAAGTACATAGAAGGAAAGGTCTGAGAGAGCTCAGAACGGACCTAAACCAGGTTGGTGAAGAAGATATGAGAGATGAGGAGAAGGCTTTAGGCAGAAACTGAACACCATGTGGTGAAAGATGTGATTCCAAATAAGGCTAGTTTTATTTATGTAGTAAACAAATGTATTCATAGTCAAAAGAAAAATAAAGGCCATTTGAAAATCCAAGGGGCATGAAAACTATGCTGGAAATTCCAGGCCATTCACGAAGTAACCTGGAATGTACCATATTTTTTAAGTCAGTTATTGGGTTTAAAGAAGGAGACCACATTTAATCTTGGAAAATTTCTGCTTTCAGTGACATAGGAGTTACATCTCAATGTCCATGAAGAAAGAAGTACACTCAGCACAGTTCTTAAGGTGCGAAGACTGGTATTTCTAAAATTTTAGCTCATATAATCAATCTACAGACAAAATAAAAAAATATTATTTGTAGTTTATATTATAGTACAGATATAAATATTCTTAACAGCAGTTGGCAGACTAATGGTTAACAATACTAATGACAAATTAATATTAAAGATGTAATAGAATTTAGGAAATAAAGGATTAGGGAAGGTTGAGAAAAAATTGAAAAAGATATGGTGAAATAAGTATTCTGATTTTAGAGAGTGTGGAAATTAGAATATCAAAAGTTGATAGAACAAGGAAAATATTTTAAAATATTATTTAATATTAAAGTAGTATAAGAATTATAAATAATAACAATATAAATCATTAGCAATAATACATATATAAAATTAATTTGGGGAATGGCAGTGGAGGAGATGATCATAATATAATATAAATAATGTATCGTACATTATTTATATTATATCTTACATATATCATATGATATAAAATTGATAAACCAAGAAATAGAAAACTACATAATATGTCATGTAAGTAAATTTATTTAATATAAATTTTTTCAGAAAAAGGGATTGCAAATGGGAAACTATAAGATGATAAATTTAAAACTTTCTACATTAAGTGAGGTGTTTTTTTTTTTTTTTTTTTTTTTTTTTTGGTATTTCTGTGAAAAATAAAATCAAAGCCCAGAATGAACATAATAGAATTTTGTCCAAGATATGACAAAATAAAACTCTATGAGTCCTTACATAGCATATAAATGTTTGAAAGAATGTAAGAATCCAGGTCATCAACTGTTTTTTTCTGTATACAGTGTTGCTGTTTGGAGAGTTATTCACCTTCTTTGATAAAATATAAGATGTATTGCCTGCAGATAAATAATAATTTCAGATGTCAATAGAGATTTATATAACTAAAGGATAATTGAAGGAAGACTTGATGTTAAAATGTGGAAGTTGTATGATTAATTTTATATTTCTAATAAGATGTGGTGTTGAATATTTACATTTGTTTTAACACTGTTTTCAAAAGGCTTGTGCTAAGTGTTTACAACTACTCACCTCCTTTTATCTTTTCATTGTGTGAAATGCAGAGTTTTATATAAATATTGTGACTTCATGTATTATCAATTGCTACCTGTCTTCAACAAATGAGTTAACAAATGTCTAATTCCTGGGTTAAACTTTATTATACAATTGCATTAATAGTACAAAAGATTGAAAATAGCCAATAAGCCTTTCATTTCCAGGAAATAACTCCCTGAAACTCTGCATTTCAAAACTGCGTCATCTCTGGCTCTGAAAATACATTTACTTCTTCAAATTAATCCCAGAACAATTTCTCGGCTTTGAACACATTGAAGGTGCCTTATCTTCCTTCACATTTCAGCGGATGGCTGCTGCCTTCCTTTAAAAATATCCTTGAGTCATTTGATTCTTAAGTTGCTCACAAATCTCAATTTTTCATGGTTGTTGCTCTATCTCCTTACTTTTTACAAAAGAGGAAATGAGTCTGCAAACTGGTAATGGATGGAATTTAAAAGGATAAAAGGGCTGGTTGGGTTTGGATTGTTCAGAAAAGGTCTGATAAGTTCCCTTCAAGTTGAAGGACACTAAATGTCCAATACCATCAAATCATGTAACTGTGTTGAAACCAATACATTTATAGCACAACTCTGGTTCAGAGTGGGACCAATTTAACAGGGAAGACTTGAATCCTTTGTAGTGGGTTTGACATTCAAGATTTTGCCTGCTCAAGGCAGGAACTATAACCAAATGTGGAAGGGCCTGCACATTAAACTGCTTTAGAAACTCAGTTTAAACATAGAATTCAGTTCATTTTTAGTTTTTGACAGGAACTCAAATTTAATATTTTTTTCTAATAGTTCACCTGATTACTTTTTTTATTTCAAAATCTTCTACTTGAGAAAGCGAATAGTAGAGGATATTTGTAAATCCCTTAAATTGAACATGAAGTTTAGGTTAATGTTTTGTTTAGCACTTATTTAATCCTGAAAAGTTTACATAACAATGTTTTAATGAGCTCCTATTTCCTATTATTTCAGCAAAACTTTATTAAAAATACTTAGATGCTTGAAATCTTTTTTGCAATGACTCTTCAAATCAGTTTAGCTTGACAAGCATAGAAGCACATAGCTTAACAATAGTAGTGAAGAAAAGGCTGATGGACCATTTTCTGAGCCTTCACCTTGATCAAGAGAGATGGTTGAGCACTATCAAGAATCAAAATGTCAAATTCAAGATTCTGCAAACTTAGTCCCTTTCTGAAATACAAATGTTGAAAAGATAACCCTTGCTTAACATGTGTAAAAGTTTTAGAGAGTATATTTAATTGGAGAGTGATTCACGGACCAGGCAGTACCAGGCAGTACCAGATTGCAAGAGGTTGGAGTTCCACTCAGGGGGGCATGTGGTGGGAACTTTTATAAGGTATTCATTGCAGCAAGACAAAAGGAATATTTGATTGGTTGAATTGGAAAGTCCCTAGTTAGAGATTAGTTGGCAGTTTCCAATTGGCTAAGCTCAACTTTTGTTTTCCTGTGTTATGATTTCCAATTCTGACTTGGGTTTTTTGGCTTACATAGGAACTTGGGTTGCTCCACAGGAACTCTCCTAGCTCAGTAAGATGGATGGGTCTCCCTTTCCCCAAGGATCTTAATCAAGGGAATAGAATTTGATCAGGAAGAACAAACTATTAGCATTTTTCATCACCTCCTGTGTTGCAGAGACAGGTATGGCTGAGAGATTGAGGGTTCCTTCCTCCACCCAGGCCTATTTACAGAATAGAACTCTGTCCCAGTTATGATAGACTGGGAATATAGTTCCTCAAACACTCTTGTCCCAGATTGCTCATAAAGCTGAGCTTCTGTACTTGGGGAAGCAGAGGTAAGCTAAAAAGACAAGAGTGGGATGTTTGTAATGTAAAGATGTTACTCCCACACTCAGATATGTAGAAATTATTCAAACATTTTGCCTAGGGGAAGAGGCATGCCAGAAGAACAGAGATGTTTCCCCAAAAGAACTGATTGAAACAATAGAAGTTTTAGTGCTAAGCAATTAAGCTTGCATCTATGACAGCAATAAGCTAGGCCAGCAAGTTTAACAGAGAAAACCCAAGGAAAATACAGAGCCTGCAGAAGCCAGAACAAGCCTGGCTTTAAAAAAAAGTGGTCCAGTGAAAGATTACAGATTTTATTAGGAGAGATGGCAGAGCAGCTTATGTACAGAGGGCAGTCCTAAACAATACACCAGTTAACCAGAAATTAGTGGATTCTAATAGCTGTGTGTGAGACCAAAAAGAAGCAGTCATTTTAACAGGAAGATCAGGGAAAGCAGTGGTACAGAAGAGCCCTTCCAGGACCACTGGTGTCAAGTTGGATGGGTGCATATACAGGATTAACTCTAAGGAATAACACTATATGCTTCATATGGTGGTGGGCAGGGGGAATAGACTTTGCTACAATAATTCAGGCAACTGGCTAAAAAAGGAAACAACAAAAACAAGTCCCAAAGATATCAGGGACCAGGTTTGCTATGATATTTCACCTGGGCAGTTTTCAACAAAAACTTATGGGAAATGCATAGAAACTGAAATGTGCAGTGAAACTCAGTGGGAAGGGTAGAAGCCAATTGAAGCTACATTTGAGAGGGATCAGATACTGGATATAAGAGAAAAACTCTTCAAAACAGCCATTATAAATACATCTGAAGAACAAAATGAAATGATGCATAAAGAAATACAGGGATATATTGATGATAGTCCACCAAATGAAATTTATGGACATAGAAACTAAAATTACAAATAAAAAGAAAATGGTAATTCTGGAGCTAAATACTCAAGAGCCAAAACAATGTCATTTGAGGGGCCCAATACTGAACTAACAAGAATGAATGAGCAAAACTGAAGATAGATCAACTGAGATTGTGGATGCAGAAAAAAGAATGAATAAAAATGAAAGGACTTTCAGAAATGTGGAACACGCCTCACATGTGTAATGAAAGCACCAGAAAGAAAGGAGAAGGGAAAATGAGCACGAAATATATGCATAGAAATAATGGCAGAAACTTCTTGAATGTGATGAAAACATGAATGTAAATGTTCAAGAAAACAAACTCCAAAGAGAATAAATGTACAAAACCCGTATCCAGATCCATCATGATAAAAATGCTCAAAGCAAAAACAAAATATTTTTTTAAAGAGAAAGAAGAAAGAAGAGAGAGAGAGAGAGAGAGAGAGAGAGATTTTTTAATATTTATTTTTCAGTGGTCACAGCATCTTTATTTTTATGTGTGCTGAGGATCGAACCCAGCACCCTGAGCATGCCAGGCGAGTGCAGTTACCACTTGAGCCACATTCCCAGCCCAGCAAAAACAAAATATTAAAAGAAGCATAAGAAAAATGAATCGTAGCATATAAGGTTTGTCAATTTTTAAAGTGGTTGTAATAAATGACCACAAACCATGTAGCATAAAACAACAAGAATTGATTGTTTCATTTCTTGGGAGTCCAAACAACGAAACAAAAGTGTTGGAAGAGCCCAAATCCCTCTAAAATCATTAGAAAGCAATCCTTGTTGCTTCCAGCTGCTAGTGTTTGTGCAATCCTGGTGTTCCTTGGCATGAAGATGCATCGCTCTGATTATGGCCTCCATCCTCACCTGGCCATCTTTTTATTGGTTATTTCATCTCCTCTAATGAGGATTTCAGTCGTATTAGATCATGATCTCTCTGTACTCTAGTATGACCTTATTTTAACTAATTATCTGCAATGACCTTATTTTCAAGTGAGGTCACAGTCTAAAGTACAAAGGATTAGGAGGACCTATCATTGGAGTGTGCATGTGAGAGCAACAGTTCAAACCTCTAACATAAGGGAATAACAGCCCGGACCAAGAAATCACAACAAAGAAAAACAATTGGCCAAAGTGTCTTATGAATATAAACGTAAGAATTCTCTACAAACTACTAGTCAAATGAATGTAGCAGCATATGTAAAAGATTATACAATTGGGATTAATCCCAGGGATACAAGGTTGATTGAACA
Source organism: Marmota monax (assembly GCF_021218885.2). Lineage (NCBI taxonomy): Eukaryota > Metazoa > Chordata > Mammalia > Rodentia > Sciuridae > Marmota > Marmota monax. The sequence goes on along the minus strand of NW_026694517.1, from coordinate 172,589 downwards.
CCTAAAATTCTATCAACCATACCAGCATAATAAAGAACAAAAAAACATAAAATTATATTAATGCAAAAAAACTGGCAAAATTGAATATTTTTTGTGTGATAAAAATTTCAACAAATCACAAGTAGAAGTAAATCCTCCAGTTGATAACAGGTAGTTCCTCAAACGATGGTACATAAAGTTGTCATAAGACTCAGAAATTCCACTCCTACACATGTGCCAAAAAGAAATGAATATATACGTTTATAAAAAAGCTTTTATACAAATATTTACAAAATCATTATTCATTATAGCAGAAATACCATAATTTCCCTAAATTTGAGAAATAACTCAAGTGTCCATCAAATTATAAATATATAAATAAAAATGTGCTATACAATGCAACATGTTATTCAGCAATAAAAAGAAATGAAGTATTCATGCATGATACTTAAAACATATAGACATTGAAAAATATTGTGCTAAATAAATGAAGCCAGTTGCAAAATATCATATATTATTATTCCCTATTTATTTATTTATACCAAGGATTGAACCCAGAGATGCTTAATCACTGAGCCACATCCCCAGCCTTTTTTAAAATAATTTTTTGTTTTGAGGCAGGTTCTTGCTAAGTTGCTTAGGGCCTAATTTGCTGATGCTGGCTTTGAATTTGCCAGCTTCCTGTCTTAGCTTTTAGAGTTTCTGGGATTAGAGCACCCACTTATTTAATTAATTAATTTTGTGGTAGCACTAGAGATCAAACCCAGGGCCTTGCACATGCTAGACATGTGCACTACCATGGAGCTACATCTCAACACCTTTTGTTATATTTTCAGTCAAGTCTCACTAAGTTTCCCATGCTGGCCTTGAACTTGTAATCGTCCTGTCTCATCCTTCTGAGTAGCTTTATGATTCTTTTTATACACAATGTATAGAAAAGGCAAGTCTATAGAGACAGGAAGCAAGTGGATTAGTGTTTTCCTAGGAGTATAATGGAGATTGGGAAAAGTAAAGCATGACTGCTTATAAAAACTGTTTTAAAGATAATATTTTATAATATTACAAAATCGATTGGGTAATTGTTGTCCAAGTTTGTGTTTACACTATAAATTATTCAATTGAGCACTTAAGTACATTGTTTATTATGTACATTATCTCAATTAAAACATTATTTAAAAATCCCATAAATCAACATGTTTCACACTAGAAGATAATTGGCATCAGCCAAAAGTAATAGCAAAAGAATATTTCTATGAGCTTTTATAACTTGCATAACATACATGTCATAGCCCACAGGAGATCATTAAACCTGGTATTTGTTAATGAGCTACTCAGCCCTAACCAAATAGAGATGTTTCTATAGGGAATTTAACTATGTTTTGAAATGTTTATCTGATATTAAAAGGAGCTAAAACAATTTTTAAAATCTCAAGAAATCTAAATTCTCAAAACTTAAAAGTACCATGGGTACCTTCAACTCTATTAAACTAATTACTCATAAGATAAGTTCATCTTTACAATACTTTCAATTATATCTCAAGTACATAAGGAATCAGTTAGTTTTAAAAGTCCCTGGTAGCTTTGGATATTTTTGCTGAGTATTTAAAATATGTGGAAAAATCTACAAAAACAACTACTACACATATATGGCATGCATTATTTCCTATTTGAAAAAATTGGGTCTATTTTCATAAAAATTCAGAGGTTCTCTGCTCATTTGGCATTTTCCCCAAAAGTCACACAGGTCAGCACATATAACTCCCACAACTTCTCTACTTTAGATAGAGATGCTATGAATAATAGATTTATTATTATTTGGATCATTTCTCATCTTATTGAAAGGATAAAAATCTCAAGAGAAAGCAACTTCCTAAAATATTATCTATTATAAATTTTCTTATGTTTAAAAAGTCCATTTTAGCATCAACTAATATTTTTATCAGCTTGCCTTACTGAAGAAGAAAAATGTTAAGTTTTAGCATGTATTTTCTCTTATACTGAATTCTTTAAAAGTAATTTCCTATTGTAATAGTTTCTTTCATCTAAAGAATTCAACATTTTGGAAATACTGCATTAAAATTTTCTTGTTTTCTGATGACATTGTAGTTAGAAATTTTAATACTTTAATTTTCATGAACTCTAAACTATGTTGGTAACTAATCATAATTGAGTGTACTGTTTATCCTTTGACTCATTTCAATACAATTATTTTTGATTTCTGATTTAGGCAGGCTATGGTTTGGATATGGTTTGTGTGCTCCAAGGGCTCATGTGATTAGAAACTTGGACCCCAGGATGATGGTACTGAATCTCTAGGAGGTGGGATTCAGGGATAGGGGGTACAGCTCAATTGTAGAGCACTTGCCTTGTGTCAATAAGGCCCTGGGTTCAATACTGTTATTGTTCATATTTGTAATGATTCCCTAAAGCACTCGTGTTAAAACTTGGTCCTCAATAAAGCGATGTTCAGAGGTAAAATATTTAGGAAATGATTGGATCACGAGGCTTCTAACCTTATTATTGTATTAATCCATTTGATGGATTAATTTTGGGCGAGAATATTGGGGATTGAACCTAGGCATGATTAATCACTGAGCCACATCTCCAGCCCTTTTTTTTTTTTACTTTTTTTTTTTAACTTTGAGACAGGATCGCACTAAGTTGTTTAGGGCCTTTCTAAGTTACTGAGACTGGACTCAAACTTTCAATGACATTTCAAGTATATAAGGAATCAGTGAGTTTTAAAAGTCCCCTGGTAGCTTTGGATATTTTTGCTGAGTATTTAAAAATATGTGGAAAAATCTCCAAAAAAACTACTACACATATATGGCATGCATGTCCTCCTGCCTCAGACTCTGGATTTGCTGGAATTACAGGCATGCAGCAACATGACTGGCTTGATTGGTTAATAGTTTGAATGGACTACTGGGTGATGACTGTGTGCAGGTGGGACAATGTTGGAAGAAGTAAGTCATTGCGTATGACCTTTAGAATTATATCTGTCCCAGGACCCTTCCTGTCTCCTTCTCCCTCTGCTTCCTGGCTGTCCTGAACTGAACAGCTTTTCTATGCTGTGCCTTTTCTCCATGATGTTCTGCCTCAAATGAGGCCCAGAGCCATGGAGTTATTCAGCTGTGGACTGAACCTCTGAAACCATGAGTCCAAAATAAACTTTTCCTTCTCTAAGTTACTCTTGTCAGGTATTTTGGAAATAGCAATGAAAAGCTGACTAAAACAGATTTCCAGCACTGCAAAAAGAAAAGGGAAAAAAAGTGATGGAATGTGGTGGTGGATAATTGGGTCACTGGGGTGTGAGGTAGTTCATTTAATCAGTTGGAAATTCTTGTGAGGGGATTGTTATATATGGAGCAAGTCTGGTCCCTTTCACTCTATCTTTGCTTCCTGATTTGAAATGTAGTCACTCCCCCACATATGTTTCTTCATCTGCTATGGGGTCTTTATAGTTTGAAGTCTGAATCTTCAGAACAATAAGCTAACTCAAACTAAATAAACCTTTCTTCTTCACAAGTATCATTTATCAGGTATTTTGTTATACTGACAAGAAAGATGATTAATAGCAGGTGGAGACAAACAATATTAGAGAGTGGAACTGACTTTCCAGCAATACAGTGCATACATCTTATTGTTCCATATATTGAACCAATATTTACCATTCTGATATATTCACATGTATGCACAACTACACACACACACACACACACACACACTCCTTTGTTATTATCTTGAGTCATACAAATGAAGTTCAATTCCTCTTTCTCATAGGGCTTCAAGTATTAAACCTAGAAGATGGCAGAGAGGATCTAGATAGCAACCCTTGACTTCTCAGCCCAGAAATAAAGCAACAAAAGAATAGCTGACCAGAGAGGTAGGTGACAAGAGTAAATACTGTGAAACTCAGTACTAGACAGATTGAGGCTTGGAAGGTCTATAATTTGGGTACTGAAGCAGAAAATGAGGACAGAATTTCTTGACCCAGAACACTGATCTGGGTAGAGTCATAGGGGAGGGTAATGAAGGGAGAAAGTTGAAAAAGGTGGGGAGACAAAGCCCGCAGGCTTTTCTCCTTCACCATAGTTGGAAACAAAGGCCAACCAAGTTAAACTTGGAAAGGAGCATCAAAGACAGTGAAGGAAATCACACAATTCAGATCAAATTGCTTGGCAGAAACCTACAGGGCAGGACAGCCATTTTGTAAGCACCACACTTAGTCAGTTCCTATAGGAATTAGACCAGAAACACAACAGCTAGAAGAAAATATAGGCTCAACACTCCAGCATAGTGGAATAGGACCTGATTTCCTCAATAAGACACCTAGAGCTCAGGAAATAAAATCAGGAATCATTAAGTGGGATGGCATCAAATTAAAAACCTTCTGCACAGCAAAGGAAACAATTAAGCACATGAAGAGAGAGTCCCTACAGAATTGGAGAAGATCTTTGCCAACTACTCTTCTGACAAGGTATTGATTTCCAGAATACATAAAGAACTCAAAAAAATTAACACCAAAAAGCAATAATAGCACAATAAATGAACAAATAAACTAAAGAGATATTGCTCAAAAGAGGAAATACAAATAGCAAAGAAATACACAAAGAGATGTTAATATACTTAGCATTTAGAAAAAGGCCAAATTAAAAGTATATTGAGGTTTTATCTCATTCCACTTAGAATGGCAATCATCAAGAACACAATAATTGCTGATGAGGTACACTCATACATTTTTAGCAGTATGGAGATTCCTCAAAAGACTATAAATAGAACTACCATATGACCTAGCTACCTTAGTATTTATAAAAAAAAACAATAAAATCAGCATTATAGTGATTTATGCATTCCAATGTTTATAGCAATGAAATTCACAAAAGTCAAGTTATAGAACTAGTGTCTGTCAATATACAAATGGATAAAGAAAATGTGGCATATATACACAGTTTTAGTCAGCCACAAAGAAAAATAAAATTATGTCATTTGCTAGAAACTGAATGGAACTAGAGTACATCATGCTAAGTGAAATAAGCCAAATTGAGAAAGTCAGAGGTTAAATATTTTCACTCATATACAGAAGCTAGAGAGAAATAAGGCATTTAAAAATGAGGGACCTTATGAAAATAAAAAGGAGAGCAGTGGAGTAGAGGAAGGAGATCAAGCGGGATGGAGGAAAGGAAGAATATGGAAAATATTGGGTATTCAAATGAAGCAAATGATTGTATGCATTTGTGAATCTCATTATTATGTACAACTGAAATGTACTATTGAAAACATTTTTTTAAAAACTTCAAATATTGGGCCTGGGGTTGTGGCTCAGCTGTAGAGCGCTTGCCTAGTACATGTAACCCCATGGGTTCGATCCTCAGCACCACAGAAAAATAAATAAAATAAAGGTATTGTGACCAACTACAACTAAAAAAATAATATTAAAAAAACTTCAAATATTGGATTATGATTATTTTATTCCTGATTTTTCTATCTCAATATTTAATCTCAGGTTTTTAAAACACAATTATTTTGATATGAATCTTATGTTAGGCTTCTCCAAGACAGGAGCTCTAAAAAAACTAGTTGGTGTTTGTAGTTTATTCAGGTGACCCCTTGACACTCCAGGGAGGTGGTGCAGCAGAGATGCAGGAAGATAAGAAGATCCAATCATGTGTGTTAATGCTAGGTTATTCCTCTGGGAACTAAGTCTGATGCTGGCCTCTGAAATAACATGTGGAACATGCCTCAGGGCTTTCTGGCTATATGTATTAGTCAGCTTTTTGTTCCTGAGACTGAAATACCAGATAGTAACAACTTAGAAGAGAAAAACTTTACTTGGTCTCATGTTTTTTTGATGTTTAGTCCATGGTCAGTCTGCTCCTTTGTTTTAAGGCTGAAGTAAAGCAGAACATCCTGGCAGAATGGTGTGGCTAAGTAAAAATTGTTCAGTTCGTGGCAGTTGTTTGAAGCAGAGAAAGAGAGAGCACAGGAGGATCCAGAGACTTAATAAAAGACGTACGCCCCCAGTGACTCACTTTCTCTTGCCACACCCCACTTACCTATAGTTACCACCCAGTAATCCATTTACATTATTAATTCATTAAATGGATCAATTCATTCATTAGGTTACAGCTCTCATAATCTAGTCATTTCACCCTCTGCATTAACAGGTGCTAAACCTTAGCACCAGAGCATGGGGAGTCTGGGATATTTACCAACTCCCATTTGCTGAGTGTGCCCAAGGTGTTGTTAACCTCTCACTGCAGGTACCCCTCATGGGTGACCTAGAATGTTTCTGTGGTGCTCAGGGAAGCTCTGATTCTTGAGACAGCCCCTGAGGTTTAAAGGTGGTTAACTTTTCAAGAAAATTCTGCTTTTAATGAATGTAGGTGGATTTAGGGGATATGAGTCAGAATATCAATGTTGTTTGTTTCAGCACAGTTTTGAGTGCAATTGGCATATGAATCATTTTATATTCTTCCTAAAGTAGGGCGGGGGCTGTGGCTCAGAGACAGAGTGCTCGACTACTATGCATGAGGCACTGGGTTTGATCCTCAGCACCATAAGAATAAAGTAAAGATATTGGGTCCACCTAAAACTAAAAAATAAAAAAAAGATATTTAAAAAAATACAAACTCTTCGTAAAGTACCATTCTACATATGACATCACAGTCAGAAGTCCTTGAACCAAGCTAAATTTCACCTCCTTTATTTAAGGTACAATGTGTATCACTTTCTTGCAGCGACATTTTAATGGAACTTTTGTCTTCATGTGAGCTGAAAATGTCTTCTGTTATGCTTTGTGAGTCAAGTGCAAACTCTACCTTCATCTTAATAAGTTATACATATATGTAGATGTATGTTATGAGCATATGTGTAGACACATTTAAACTCATCTGGAAACAGACAAATCTGAAGCTTCCTGATATTTTGTGTGAATATATGCTTATTTACATTGGATATCAGAGGTGTTTCCTAATAAAACAGTGTGCATCATTTTCCACACACACTATTTTCCTTTTAGTATCTTGGGTTTAATTCTGATACTGATGTCCTCAGCCTTTGTATTAATCACACCACTTCAGCCCAGCGTACTCTTCCTTTGTCTGCCTTCTCAATCTGCTTAGTTCATTATAGGCTGACTGACTAGTTAAGAGCATATGCTGCTGTAAGGTGTTAGTGTTAGATAACAGCTTAAAGTATCACTCCTCCTCTCAGATAATGACTTAAAAATAGCATTTAACTAAGAAGAGTAGCTTGCGAAAATTTGGGTAATACTGCAGGAGCGATTAGGAAGATTTTGCTAATATGTTAGTAATTTCTGTTTCTTAAATTACACAATTTCCATGTATGTTCAGAAATAGTGTAGATCGTTTCAAAAAAGTTAGAAAAACTCCTCTTTCAAACATCTTCTAGGACACCTTAAACCATTTTGCATGAAGATTGAAGGTGAGCTGCACTTGCCAAGATAAACAGAAGTGAATACCAGGGAAAATGAGATGTACAGGATCAAAATTGTAATGGGGTTTTCTTTTTTATTTTAACAATGAAAATTTATCTCTCAGATATTCACTCGCCTTGGAAATCCTGATAATTGACAGTAATGCAATGAGCAAGGAAAACATGACTAAAAGATAACTTTAAAGAATATATTTCTTAAAAGTTTTATCAGGAGAAATGCTAATGTGAAATTTCACTTTTGTGACAACTGAACTGGAAGGATCAGATACTTTTAATATTTCTCTTTTTCTAAGCTTATAGAACAGATTTGGAGAAAATATGTTAAAGTAACCTGACAGCAGGCTGAGATTTGTAATTTTAGCCTAAAAAGAAGTCATCACAGGATGTGTAGCTTACGTTGGTAGAACAACTCAAACAAGATGTATTTATACTCCTCAAATACCCACTGACATGTAGGTTATCAGAGTTGACCAGATGTTCAATATTTGGAAATTATTCATTGACAAGATTAATTTATTATGAAACCACTATTTAATTAGATGTTTAGAAAACAATTACTATTCACCAGATTCTTAATGGTAGCCACATCAAGTGATTATATTCAACTTCATAATTCTATGCATCTGAAACAAACTTTTATAACATCTATAAACTTACATACAGTTGATCTAGCTCAAAATGCATGGTGGTTTCAAAGATCTATTTTGCTAAATACTCTTTTTTTTCCTTCTTTCTTTTTATTTGTTCTAATCAGCTGTACATGATGGTAGAATGCATTTTGATATATCTAAGTGGAGTATAACTTCTCATTCTTCTAGTTGTACATGATGTAGAATTATACTGGTTGTGTAATCATATATAGACCTAGGCTAATAATGTCTGATTCATTCCACTGTCTTTCCCAACTTCATATTTCCTCCCTTCCCTTGACTCCCCTCTGTCTAATCCAAAGTACCTCTATTCTTCTCTAGCACCACCCATCCATCTCATTTATTGATTCTTGATTTTACTTGTGCTTTAGAGGTCTTATTAAGGAAGTCAGTTCCTAAGCTGACATTGTGAATTAGCATCTGTGCATCAAAGAAAACATTTGGCCTTTGGTTCTTTGGAATTGGCTTATTTTGCTTAGCATGATATTCTCCAGCTCCATCCATTTACCTGCATAGTCATAATTTCACTCTTCTGTAAGGATCAGTAATATTCCATTGTATACATGTACCTTTTTTTTCATTCATCTGTTGAAGGGCACTGAGGCGTGTTCCATAGTTTAGCTATTGTGAATTGAGCTGCTATGAACATCGATGTGGCTGCATCACTATAGTATGTTGATTTTAAGTCCTTTGAGTATATGCTAAGGATAGCTGGGTCAAATGGTGGTTCCATTCCAACTTTTCTGAGGAATCTCCATACTGTTTTTCATAGTGGTTGGACCCATTGGCAATGTATGAGTGTAGATTTTCCCCCACATCCTCGCTGTCGCCAACATTTATTTTTGCTTGTATTTTTGATAATTGCCATTCTGACTGGAGGGAGATGAAATATCAGTGTACTTTTGATTTGCATTTCTGTAACTGCTAGAGATGTTGAACTTTTTAAAATATATTTGTTGACCATTTGTATTTCTTCTGTGGAGTATCTGTTCAAATCTTTAGCCCATTTATTGATTGGGTTATTTGTTGTTTTAGTGTTGAGATTGTTGAGTTCTTCATATATATCCTGGAGATTAATGCTCTAACTTAGGGGCATGTGGTAAAGATTTTTTTCCCATTCTGTAGGCTCTCTTTTCATGTTATTGATTGTTTCCTTTTCTGTGAAGAAGCTTTTTAGTTTGACTCCATCTCATTTATTGATTCTTGATTGTACTTGTGCTTTAGAGGTCTTGTTAAAGAAGTCAGTTCCTAAGCTGACATGGTGAAGATTTGGGCCTACTTTTTATTTTATTTTATTTTTTAATTAGGAGCAGGATCTCTATTCTAGTGCCTATGTTCTTGATCCACTTTGAGTTGAACTTTATACAGGGTGAGAGAGGTTTAATTTCATTGTGCTGCATATGGATTTCCAATTTTCCCAGTATCATTTGTTAAAGAGGCTATCTTTTCTCCAATGAATGTTTTTGGTGCCTTTGTCTAGTACGAGATAACTGTATTTATGTGGGTTTGTTTCTGTGTTTTCTATTCTATACCATTGGTCTATGTGTCTCTTTTAGTGCCAATACCATGTCATTTTTGTTACTATGGCTCTGTAGTATAATTTAAGGTCTGGCGTTGTGATGCCTCTTATTTCACTTTTCTTTCTGAGGTTTTCTTTGGCTATTCTGGATGTCTTATTTTTCCAAATGAATTTCATGATTGCTTTTTCTATTTCAATGAAGAATTTCATTGTGATTTTAATAAGAATTGCATTAAATCTCTATAATGCTTTTAGTAGTATGGCCATTTTGACAATGTTAATTCTGCCTATCCAAGAGCATGGGATATCTTTACATCTTCTAGGGTCTTCTTCAATTTCTTTCTTTAGTTTTCTATAGTTTTCATTGTAAAAGTCTTTCACCTCTTTTGTTAGATGATTCCCCATTTTTTTTTAGGCTAAAGAGTATTTTGCTAAATATTCTTTAAAAACATCATGTCTGTTCTTGTAGTATATAAATTCTTTTTTTTTTAGGGCAAAGGCATTTTTATTTTTACTTTTTTTTAGTTATACATGTCAATCGAATCTATTTTGGTATATTTATACAAACACGGAACATATTTTAATTAGGATCCCAGTCTTGTGGATGAACACTATGTTGAGATTCAGTGTAATGTGTTCATATATGTACATAGGAAAGTTATATCAGATTCATTCCATTGTCTTTCCTATGGCCATCATCCTCCCTTCCCTTCAAATAAATACTTTTTGGATTTGATTTGCTTATATTCTATTTGTAAATATATTTTTATGTACAATCATAGATAGTCTAAACTTTTCTTATACTATCATTTTTTGATGTCAATGTTATGTGAAGAAATTGGATCAGATGTTAATTTAATGGAGACGTGTTACTTTTCCAAAAACTTAGCCTCCAAAGCATAAGAAAGTCATGTTAGTCCATTGGCTTAGTTATTTTTCTAGATAATTTATACCATTTTCATATTTCATATTTTAGGCTTAAATACAGAAGCATTAATTTACATGTGTGAATCTCACATCTGGTAGAATTGCTGAATGTTCTATTATCTCTTAGAACAAATTTTCTTGGATTTCACATGAGTTATAAATATGGAGACTCTTGTCTCTTTCTAGTTTTAAAAACTTTAAATTCTTTCTCTTCTTATTGTTAAGATATTTTATGCAATATGGGATAGAGGTGGAAGTAGAAAGATTTGACTTATATCTGGCTCTACTAAGAAGTTTTCTAAAACTTCATTATCAATTCTAATGTTTTCAGTCTATTTTGAGAAATCTGATTTCAGCATAAGTTAAGGCTTGGAAATAAGTTTTTGCCATCATTACTGTTGATATAAGAAGAGATAAACATATTAATGAAATGAATTACATAGTTCAGAGACAACTCCTTGTATAACAGTATATTGATAGATTAAAAGTTCACAGGGAAATATTGAATGGACTACATAATAGATGGCTGTGAAACAAAGGGATTTCCAGGTAGAACATAAACTTTTAGATCTCAACTTCATGAAATTTGCACAAAACCACTCCAAGTAGATAATATAAATGAATATGAAAAAAAAGAAAGAAAAAGGAAACTTTAATTCTATCAGAGAAAATATTCTTATTACCTCAGGATAGAAAACAATATCTTTAGCTAGCAAAGCATACACACACACACACACACACACGTACAATAAAATGTAAAGGACAAAACAGATAAAACTACTTCTGATCTTCCATATAAAGAAATATACCAGGAATAATAATTTATAAAATATATTTAAAAGTGTATTTATATAAAAATTTATGTATATATATACACATATAAATATAAATGTATAGTATATCCAGCAGACAAAGATTAATATTCAAAATATTTAACACTCCTCATGTCAGTGAGAAGGAAATAGTGAAAAAGAAAAACAATGGGTATAAACATAGGTAATATGATCAATAAGGTCAAAACATTCTCAGATTCTTGGTAATTAGGGAAATTATAACTCCAAAAGACATCACTTTTGACCACTCACAGTGGCAAGATAGCATTCTGAAAACATCTGATACTGTTGAAGATATTGGTTAAACAACTTTCCTCCAATTGTTGATGAGAGCATTAGGATAAAAATCTTCCTGGAAGGTGTTTTGATGGAATCTTTTAAATCTGATTCATTCAATTATATCCTATGGTCTAGCAAGTCTATGATTCAATCTCTATAAATTTGTATATGCACAATGAGATTTATACTAGAATGATCTGTGCAGCATTGCTTATAAAAACAACAATGTAAACAGAAACAACTGAATGCTTTTTTGTAGAAGAATGGATAAACGTGGAGGGAAAACTTCCTGTAGCTTCTGAATTGGCACTAGGCTCACAGCAGGAAACAGTAGCTAGATGCTGCCTTTGTAACAGGTGTCTTCCTAGAGGATTGTTCAGAAGTTAAACCATGCTCACTTCTGACACTCAGTTGTTATATGGCTCATCCACCCATTCCCTTCTCCCATCTCCTATGAAGAGACTGCTGGCTGGAGGCAAAGGAGGCCTTGGGGGGTCACAGGAAATGCATTGTCTTTAGCGAGAGGTTACTGGCATGGATCAGCAAGTTCTGGAGAAGTCTATAAACAGGGTTCCTGAGGGAGGGGAGCTGATATAAGGCAGCAGAGTTTCTTTGTGTCATGGAAAGAAGGAAGCTGAGAGCAACAGCAAGACAGACTTGAGAGATATTTTAGAAACTCACACAAGAAGAGGACCTGAGTGAAATAAGCCAGGCACAGAAAGACGAATAGCATCTGTTGTCAATTACATGTGGAATTCAAATATGTTGCCCAGGGAAACAGAGTATAAAGGTGCTCACCAGAAACCAGGGAAAAGGAGAGGAGTGGGGGATGAAGGAAGAGAAGATGTTGGTCAAAGAGTACAAAGTTCCAACTCAGCTGGAGGAACTGAGTGATCTACTTCACTGCATGATGACCACAGTTAACAATTGTTTAAATAGATGTTTTAACATTCTCACTAGAAAAAAATGATACATTGGTGAGGTGATAATTAGTGTTAATTAATTTGATTGGATTAGATTGATTGAGTCTTCTTATAATGTATACATAGACCAAAATATCACAGTATACCCTATAAATATACACAATTATTTGTCAATTAAAGTAAAATTTTTAAAGTACCAATTAAATCACAGATGGGGGGGCAAAAGAGTAGAAAAGGGATAGAGAGAGAGAGGGAAGGGGGGGAATGAACACATGTAGTCATCAGAAATTTGTGGGGGTGTTCTGCCAAAGGCAGAACTTGAAGGGCCTAGAAGGGGAAGAAACCAGGACCTGAGGAGAGAGGAAGGCACTTTAAGCTTTTGCTGGGGATGGGAAGGACTGAAAATTAAACTTCATATTATATTAAAATTTGAAACTGAATTTCAATGTGTGAAACTGACCAGCAAATTATGGGATATGTGGCGCATGGCATTAAGTAATAGGAAAGGAGATTTCATATCATATTTGAAAATAGTGTAAGAAAATCAAAAGTGTTTCGTGTTGTACAGGGAATCAGAGCCACTAAATAAAGTAGCACACTCATGCACAAGCAAATGTGCTCACATACCTGAGCAAACACTCACGTTCACACCCTTGCAAATATACACATTTAAGCATATGACAATGGAATCCTGCATAGCAGTTGAAAGGACTGAGGTGCCTCCTCATAACAACTGGTAAAGCTTGATTGACATGTTGTTTAGTGTCAGAAAAAGGCTGCAGAATGAGGCAAATAGTACACTACCACTTAAAACACAAACATTAAAACACATACACACACAAAGTGATACTATCGAGTGTGTTTGTGAGTGTGTGCACAAGTGTGGGAAAAGGACTGGTTGCACAGACACCAAATTCATGATAATCTGTCAGTGAAGGAAGAGACTGGATAGGATCAGAGTAGTCAAATGGGTATGTGATTAGTTATAACATATCGATTTATAAAAATGTTACAGTTACAGTTAATATGCTACTTACATGATTTTACATGAAGGTTAACAATGATTAAATAAAAAATTTTCTTTTGGTATTCTTATGTATTTCTATACTTGAAATAAAAATGGCCATAAAATGATTACTTGCTAAAACAAATGAAGTTCAAAAGAAAACACAATGATTTTTTGTAGAGGCAAATTTCATCATGAAATTTGTTGCTATTTGTCTTGAATAAAGTGTAAAACCCTAGAGTGGTTACTGACATGGAAAGTGACCTTTATCATACAGCTTTCTGCTCTTTCTGTCTGTAATGTGTTCCCAGATAGGTTCACCCATCATGTCTCTTTAATTAATATCTCCTTAACTAGTATTTTCCTCACCACCCCATCCCAAACTAGCACCCATACCATTTCGTACATTTTATACCTGGCTTATTTCCCTTATATTGCTTAAGATTATCTGACTTTGTAAATAATATATTTTGTTTATTTTGTGTTGTCAGCCCCTTGTGTAGTCAGAGATTGTTATCTTCATTGTGCTATCCTGTTTGCTTAGAAGAGTGTGTGAATCATAGGTACACAGTAATGTGAAGTGTGATTTTTTTCATTCCTACTTCCTCGCACATGAAACACTTCAATGTGCCACAGTGTGTGTTCCTATCCCTTTCCTGGGCAGCCTCTGACCACCTAGGTCTTTCTCAACAGTGTCCATGAATGATTGAAATATCTTTAGCAGAAATATGTTCCCAATTTCCAGGCCTAAAACCACCTACCAGTAAGTTAATTGTAGGAATTACTTTCCAAAAATTGTTCTGAATATTGAGCTTTGTTTTCTCTAAATATTGTTTGTTTTTTATCTTGAGTTCAATCACTCCTTTTGAATTTTGACATCTGGAGATCCACCTGACTTCCTGTGAAGTACAAAAGAATTCACAGTTGTCCTTCACCCCTTTCTAAGTCCTCAAGTAACTGTCACAAATAAAGTGTAGGGTCACAAATCATTACAGTAGGATATTGCATTTTCTAGCCTAGCAGGTAGAGCTCAGGGCCACATTGATGCACAGGGCAAAGACAATGACAACCACACTAGGGGGACCTGACCTTACTCACCAAAGCAGAGAAAACATTTCATATGTTTTTATTTTTCTCCTATTAATTATCTCAGATGTGATCAAAGTGCCTTTTTTGATAAATCAACATTTGTTCATTTTGGAAAAAATTTAATTTTTTAAATATTATTAGAACCATCTCAAAAATTAGGAAAATCTCACTTGATGAGATTTTGTCCATTGGTGTAAAGCAATAGTTCAATTATATAAGATAACAGAACTATTTTTGCACAAAGATGATTTTCAAGGAGGAGAAGCTAGAGTTTGATGAAACAGAATTAGGTGATTAAATAGATCCCCTGAAACCATCTGAGCTAGAATGTTAAAATTACATCCAAAATGTAATACTCTTTGCTTTCTCTTATCACACATTTGGCTAAATGGATTTTGTTCTGAATAATTCCATTAGTTTTTCTCATGGTTGTAGTTTCACTAACTAGGTCAACTTGCATATACTATGTTAAACTTCTCCTAATGTTGTCATCTTTAGGGTTTTATTCTCAGATTTTCAATAAATCATAAACAATGTAATTGAGATGTTTTAAAATTGAATGCTGAAAGAGAAAGCCATCTTTAAAATAATTGTTTTAGCTCTTGGGATGTAGCTCAGTGCTTGCCTAGCCTGTGAAAGGCCCTGGGTTTGATCCATAGTACTAGAAGGAAAAAAAAAAAGACATTTTAAAACAAGTTAACTATTGCCCTTCTTGGACTATTCCCTGAAGACCTTAAAAGAGCGTACTACAGGGATACTGCTACATCGATGTTCATAGCAGCACAATTCACAATTGCTAGACTGTGGAACCAACCCAGATGCCCTTCAATAGATGAATGGATAAAAAAAATGTGGCATTTATACACCATGGAGTACTACGCAGCACTAAAAAATGACAAAATCATAGAATTTGCAGGGAAATGGATGGCACTAGAGCAGATCATGCTTAGTGAAGCTAGCCAATCCCTAAAAAAACAAATACCAAATGTCTTCTTTGATATAATGAGAGCAACTAAGAACAGTGCAGGGAGGAAGAGCAGGAAGAAAAGATTAACATTAAACAGATACATGAGGTGGGATGGAAAGGGAGAGAAAGGGAAATTGCATGGTAATGGAGGGAGACCCTCATTGTTATACAAAATTACATATAAGAGGTTGTGAGGGGAATGGGAAAATAAACAAGGAGAGAAATGAATTACAGTGGATGGGGTAGTGAGAGAAGATGGGAGGGGAGGGAGGGGGGATAGTAGAGGATAGGAAAGGTAGCAGAATACAACAGTCACTAATAGGGCATTATGTAAAAATGTTCAGATATACATAAAATAACTTGGCCATAAATTTGTGAATTACAAATTATGAGAAATGAAATTTATCTCCCCAAAGAGAAAACTTTACCTGATTAGAAAAAAAAAACTTAAAGGAAAAGAAGAAAAATTGTAGGTACTACCTTTACAAAAGCTGAAACTAGATACCAGTTGAGAACATAATGTTGTAAAATCTGGTTAGATAAAAGATTGTCTCTATCGATGCTGGTAAGTTGGACACTGCATGTGCATAATTTCAAACCACTAAGTTTGTTATTACAGTGATATACTCCTGCTGCTTTTCTTATCAACCCAAGAAATTCATCATGCAAAGCTTATTTTAATGAATTCCCCTAGTGGAACTACTGGGCTAGAAATATAAAACACACAGCAGAAAGATATCACCTTGAAATAAATGTGTACTTTGGGGCACTAAAGATGCTTATCTAGAGTTAAGCACCAAAATTGTCAATTTTTCTAATGTAAAGACATTAAAACACACATAGTTTTCATGAACAATTCTGGAGTGAATAATAAATCAGACTGTTTAATAGTAAGTTGCATACTCTTTTCAACCTTGCTAGCCCTGACATTATACTTATCTTGCTTGTCAACACAGATTTGATGGCTCTTGTTTGGTGAACTATCATTTGATACTTCTGAAATTTGATATTCTTCTTTTCATTGGGTTGTTTTATACAGCTATGCTAAGAAAAAGATCAATGATAATCTATGAATTTAACTTCATAGAAAATCATTTTGGAATCTAAAATATTTTGTTGTCATCTCAGCAAAGTTAATGAAACAGTAATTCCTGTGAGATTCCAGTTGGAGCACAGAGTATATGGAAAACATTTCTCTAAGTATAAAGAACATCTTCAGCATTTACAGATGCAGTCATTTTCTTTCTCAGAGTGTTTATTTTCCCAAGGTGAACAAATCTGAGACCAGGAAGGAGAGCAAGGAAATTTGTGTGTGTGTGTGTGTGTGAAAATATGAATGTAGATAGATATACAAACAGACATAGCCATGCAACTAGTTGGCAACACATGTAATAGAATGATTGAAGTTATAGCCACAATAGGCAGGGTTTTTTAAAAAATATTTTTTAGTTGTAGATGGACACATATCTTTATTTGTTTATCTTTATGAGGTACTGAGGATGCAACACAGGGCCTCACACGTGCTAGGCAAACACTCTACCACTGAACTACAGCCCCAGCTCAATAGGCAGGGTTTTTAAAAATAATTATTTTAAAGAGTTGAAACACATATCTGTAGGATTTGCATTTTATTTTTTGTTCTATGTCTTTAGAGACATAAGGAAGGAACACAAAGAAAGAAGAAACAATATCTCCTGCTAAGAGCCAAGTATATGATGCATGGCATTTTTGGTCGAAAGGTGATGCCAGCTAGCCATTGAGATGATATGATTATGTTACGATTTGCATTCATATGGATATTGGATTCCTGCTGTTCACCTAGGCCGGCTTCAGGACTCCTGGAGAGTTCCCATTGGTTGGGGAAGTACAGTAGGAGGGAGTTCCAGGGGGAGGAGCGCTCTCTGCGGTTCCGAGAGCAGGCCGCATGGGTGGAAAAAATCTTCCCGGGCGGTACCGGACATTGGCGGCAGTTTCAAAAAATAAACTTTGTTCCTGCTTGAGTGGCTCGTGATTTTGTGCCCAGCCAGACTGCCGCAATCTCCGGCTTCTAGCCACTTATTTCACCATCCCCCAAAGGATGGCAGAAAATACAGTTAGCACTATTTATCTGTGCAGTCAGTCAACCTGTGTCTACACTGTACATGATTAGGCTTAGTTCCTTGTCTTTATTCTCTAAACAACATAATGTGAAAACCATTTGCTTAACATTGATGTTGTATTAGTTATTAGATGTCATCAAGAGATGATTTAAAGTAGCCAGAAGGATGCCCACAGATTCTATGCCAATACTATGCCACTCTACATAGGGGAATTGAACATCTGTAGATTTTGGTATGTTAGGAGGTCCCAGAACTGCGGATACCAAGGGATGATGGAACATGTGGCTGCATAAATGGCTGGCTAGTGAAGACAGATGTCAGTGCTCAGTGGTCAGAGACATTCCCAGAAATGTTTCTTGGAACTACTGAAAATTTCATAATTTTTAAATCATTCATTTTTTTAAAAAGCGAGAAGGTAATACATACTCATTACATAGATCAATACATAGACAAACATTAAATTGACAATCTATGATAGTCCCATAACGGTGAGGCAATCTTTCCCTCATTTTTTACTTTCTACCTGATATATATATATATATATATATATTTTCATTAACTCTGATGGTACATAATTCATTTATACATCAATTTCAGAGTGGGGTGTGTTTGTATGTGCCTATAGTCCCAGTTATTCAGGGGTCTGAGGTAGGAGAATTACTTAAGAGCATGAATTTAATACCAGCCTGGGCAACATAGTGAGACCCTGGTCTAAAAAAGTAGATAAAAGAAAAATAAATAATCTTCACAGATTTTCAGTATACAGAGAGCAGTTCTGGTAAATATCTGTAACTATGTAACTGTCACCCAAATTAAGATATTGAACTTTTTCATTACCCCCCAAATTTGCCATGACTCTTCCCAGTCTACATCCAGAACATGTATTCTGGGAGCCACTGATTTGATTTTTATCATCATAGCAACTTTCTGACTATTCTAGAACTTTATATAAATGAAATCACATAGTACATATTCTCTTATGTCTGCCTTCCTTTGCTCAATATACTGATTCTTCAATTTATTCACACTGTTGTTTGTTTTAGTATTTTGTTCATTCTTATGGTTAAGTAATTCATAGTGTCAATATACCACTATGTGTTTAGCTGTTCTTGTAGCAATAGACATGTGAGTGCATTTCTTTTTTTCTTATTCTACATAAAGTTTCTGCTAACATATGTGTACAAGTTTTCAGTAGACATCTATTTTCAACTCTCTTGCTTTAAAACCTGGGAATGAAATTCCCTGATTGTTTGGAAAGTTTATAATTACAAGAAATTGCCAAACTTTTCCAAAATGGCTATACCCATTTTGCATTCTCACTAACATTTTGGCAATCCCAGTTGATCCTCATTCTAGCCAACATTTTTTGTTTGTTTGTTTACCTATTCTTTCAGAAGGTAAAGTGAAATCTTGTGATTTTAGTTAGCATTTCCAGAGTATCAGGATACAGCTAATAATATTTCATGTAATATTTAGTCATTTTCACATGACTTAGCCCAATGTATTTTAATTTTCTGATCAAAGTTTTTCCATTTTTATTGGATGTTTTCAAATTAAACTTTCACTATTGAGTTGCAAAAGTTTTATATATATATATATATATATATATATATATATATATATATATGTATATATATATTCTGTGCAAAACTTTTTTGTCAGATTCTTGAAAGCCATCAGCTAACCTGGGATTCCAGTACCTTAGCAGCTAGCAACTTTTCTATAACAAGAAATGAAGAGGGGCTGGGTGTAGATGTTAACCATCTGCTTTTCACAGAGTACAGTTTTTAACCTGACAGTCTAATGCCCAGTTGTTTGACCTATGATTGTGGGTCCCTCTTACAGGAACCTTGTCTACACTGACACCTGTGTCTCTTGTCTGCCTTGTTGTTCAGTTTATGCCTGCCACATCACTGTGCCACTGGGAGCTGTCCTTTTACCCACAGAGAATCTGGCCTGGGATAACCCTTGGTTCTTCAGATTCAATTAACCACCATAACCCAGAGCAATTTCAAATATTTATTACTTACAGACCACGGGGAGAGTATGTCCAATGATTTCAGTTCTTCATCCCAGGTCACTGGAGCCAGAAATGAAGAGTCAGGCTGAGACAGGAAGAGAGTAAAGCAACTAGTAGTTGGGCAATTGAGTGTGTGTCCTTTTAAATTCATGGGCAAGGCCAAAATGGTCCCTTTACGTCCTATACTTTGGGGGACTTTTCCAAAAAAAATCTTACTTATTCTAATGTCCTTAGAATGTTTCTTCTGGGTATTATTTCACTAATTTCATGACTCCAGGTCTTACATTTAATCCATATCAAATTTTCCCTAAATTATTTGGGGTAGCAAATGGTCCCTTTAAAGAAAGTGGGCTTACCAGGAGCCCAGTCCCGTAGGTGGGAGAGATGCCCCTATATTCTGTTTCTTGCCACTGGCTAGAGCTATTTGGGTGTGGAGTTCTACTTTTTTTTTTTTTTTGATACTGGGGATTGAGCTCAGGGGCACTCAACCACTGAGTCATATCCCCAACCCTATTTTATTTAGAGACAGGGTCTCATTGAATTGCTTAGTGCCTTGCTTTTGCTGAGGGTGGCTTTGAACTCTGGATCCTCCTGCCTCAACCTGCAGAGCTGCTGGAATTGCAGGCATGCACTACCAGCTGTGGAGTTCTACTTCTAATGCCTAGGCAGCAACTTTACTGTGTTGTCCCCAATACACTCAGCTATATGCATTATGAATATTTTCTTCAAGTGACTTATCTTTTAGTTTTTAAAATTATTTTTGAAAAAGGAAACGTTTCAATTTTTACAAAATTTAATTTATCAATCATTATACAAGCCTGTGCTTGTTGGGTTATTTCTAAGAAATCTTGGTCTATAGTCAAGCTACAAAATTTTTGCTTATAAATTCCTCTTGGAATCTTAATTTTGAATTCTAAATTTTTTTTTATTCTAATTGGTTATACATGACAGTAGAATGCACTATGATATGTCATACATAAATGGAGTATAATTAATTTCTCATTCTTTTGATTGTAGAATCCCATGGGTCATGTAGTCATATATGTACATAGGTTAATAATGTCTGATTCATTCTACTATAATTCCTAGCTCCATATCATTCATCTTAATTTTATTGTATGTGTGAGTTACGTATTCAAATAATTTTTTTCTTCTAAAAGGTTAACAGTCCTGTTATCTTTGATTGTTGAAAAGACTATTTATTTCCCTTTCAAGTTGCTTTGGCACATTTACAAGGAACTGACTATATTTATATATATATATATATATATATATATACACACACACACACACACACACACACACCTTGGCCAGGCAGTTCTTTCTCTTCCATTTGTTTATATTTCTCTCAACATTACACAATGTCTCTTACCACTGTCTTGAGGATGCCACTAGAATCAGGGATTTCTAGTCCCCCAATTTTGTTCTTTTCCAAACCTGTTTTAGTAATTTTAGGTCTTTTGAATTTCTATATACATTTTGTAATCAACTTATCAATGTGCACAAAGGAATCTTCTGGGATTTAGATAAGCATTGCATTGATTCTAGAGATAAGTTTTTGAAGAACTGATGTCCTAAAAATTTCAAGTTTTCTAATTTATAAACATGGTATACATACTCATTTATTTATATCTTTTTAAATGTCTTTGATGTATTCTGGTTTTAATTTCTTAACTTTTGCGCATACTATTTTTCTTAAGGGATTTTTGTTTTTGTTGATCATTTCTTTTGTAATACTATTGGAAATATTTTTAATTTCCTATTTAAATCATTTATTCATAGTATTTAGAAATGGAGCTGGATTTTTTATATTAACATTAAAATCAGAAATTCTGCTAAATTCCTTTCTTACCTGTAGTATTTTTTAAGTATCTTAGGATTTTCTATGTAAGCAATCATATTATCTATGAATAATGGTAATTTTTTTTTCTTTTCTCTATTCTCTATTTTTTATTATTTTATATTACTCTCTATTTTCTGTATTTAAAAAAATATTTTCTGGCCTTAATGGATGATTCAGAGGCTCAGAATAATGTCAATTGAAGTAGTATTGGTTGATTGCTAAAATAATTTTCCCTTGGAATTTTAACATATAAATATATTACAAAAAGCTTGACACACCTCCAGAATCTTAGTTTGAGGTGAATAGTGTCTCTGTTGGATGAGATAAAAGTATTTAACACAGCAAATGTAAAGTGTTTCTTGGATTTTGTAAAACAACTAAGTTTACACATACACAGATCTGCCCTTGGCTATTGCCCTGACCACTGCCCATATGATATATGAAAGCATTCACTCTGTCCTCTTACCTTGGTGCTCCCAACTTTGTCACTTTTCCTTTCATGTATGTGAATTAATGTTGCTGAGGATACCTGTTTTTATTTATATAAATAAAAATATATGTTTATATTTCACCTACAAGTAGAAAGACCCAGGATCACTCAAAGAGAATCTTCCACATTTGAAAGAATCGCAAATATTAATAACAAATAGGCACCATTTTCTGAGCACTGGCTACAGTAAATCCTACTAGAGTTTTTATATATGTTGTCATTTATTTCTTATAATGGTTCAATGAAGTAGGTATTATCTCTATTTTAAATAATAATAATAATAATAATAATAATAATAATAATAATAATACAGAGCACAGCAAACTTACAAAACTTGAGTAGGTTCACACAGCTAGCACTAGAAAAGATCAGATTTTTGTCCCAGGTAATTCAGATCTTAATTCCTATGCTATATAGATATGGAGGTCTCCACTCTGCTGAGAGGTTTTCATCTCCTTCAAATCAAGAAGAAAAAAATAAATGCTTAAGATTTCAAACTGAGAAGCATTTATTTTGTAAACTACTCACAATTTCAGTTATCTTTAATGGTAAAGTGATTGAGATGGATAAAGACTATGAAAAAGGAGAAAACTGTCTATGATCATTTGCAAATGACAATTGTTTTCTTGGTGGCCAAGTTTGCATAAACACTGTGCTGCTTCTAAGCATTAATACAAATTAGAGGACTGTTGCATCTCATGTTTTTCAAACTCCATGTAAGTATGGTTTCTCTACCTATAATTATAAGACTATTAAAATGTTTTGTATACTGAGGTAAGTCATAAATTTGAACTCTAATAACAAAAAGAGCAAATTGCTTTCATTCATAAAATGAAAAGGTGGACAACTCCAATGGATTAGTGACTTTATGTGACCAAGGCTGATTCACCTAACCTCTTCCCTTAAGAAGATCATCCATCCCAAGGGCTATGCTGCTGATAGAAACCATACTCCCATCCACTGACCCAGAAGAAATTCCACTATATAAAGATGGTAGTGACACATAAAAGAGTAGTGGTCGAATGGTAGTAGAAAAAAGATGCTAGATATTTGAAGAGAAGTAAAAGACCAAAAGTAGATAGGAAAGAGTTTTTGCTGTATGGTTCTTTAACCAAAGAACAGTTTCAAGTTTCTGAGTTTTTGTTTGTTTGTTTGTTTTCATTTCTATCCACTGTTCTATTCCACCTCTCTCAGTGTTCAAGTGTCTGCTCCATATCTTTAGTAGCAGTAGCATAAATTATTCTTGTTAAGACATGGTGAATTGAGGATTTATTCCAGATCTTCTCTAGCCCCATCTCCATTTGGCAACTCAGGGAACCCCTTCTCTCTTTCTTAGGACACATGATTTGTAGCATAGGGCTGTGACTGTCTGAGCTTCTCTCCTCCTTCTGTTTGTTGCTAAAAGCAGCCTTTACAGTAAACAGCAATCCCTGGACTGTTCAGGTCATCAGTACATGGTGTCATGCCCTGAATGTGACTTTTCTAAAATGCTAAGCACTATGTTGTAACTGGTTATTTTATTTTCATGTCAATTTCTTATTCAATTGAATTTCCATCTTATATTTTAGGAGATTAAAAATTGAAATATAATTTCATAAGACTCGCCCACCCACCACAAAAAATTCCATGAAACATGAATGTAGTCAACTTTAGTAGCGGAGTATATGCTTTTATTATATATTTTGCTAAATAAGATGTTATGTTAAAAAAGAGTTGCCAAAATTTAATGAAATACTTGTCAGAAAATCTATTATTTTTCTGCTAATTTGGAATTAGCAGAAATCTTTAGTGGAAGAAACCTTTATTTGGGAACACAATATAATAAAATTCCAAATTATGGGAATGTTTTATGAATAACCTGTTAGTTCAAGCTCAAGCTTTTGTGGGTTTTGGTGAAAGACCTTATCTGCATACAGTGTGCATACAGTGAGACATCAAGGGGAACCTGTCTCACCTAAACTTCTTGTAATTAACTTTAAGGAAAGTAGAGAGGGAACAGGAAGGGAAAATACAAGACGGGAAGAAATACAGTCCTTATGAACATTAAGAGAGAAAATTCAACTCATTTAAGGTCTACTATAGTAAATTTTTTGTTTGTTAAAGATTATCCTCACTGCTGGAAAACAAATTCTGCTCATTGGATTTATATGATAGGAGAAAGGAACACACATATGATTAATGAGCTATCAAAGAATGGGAATTCCAGTTTTAGTGGTAATAAAATATTTGGTGTAAAAAAAAGGCAAAAAACCTACTGCTACTTAGGTTCCGTTGGATTATTTGCAATTAGGAAAAATGTAGTTAAGGAAGAAATTATAAACTTAAAGTAGAAAAACAGAAAAGATAAAAAAAACTTTGCCTAAGGATGTATATTAGTGAACAGACTCTGTAATAGCTAAATAATAAAGCACAGTCTGGTTTTAATTAAGTTTAAATTAGTTTTACATGAAAATAAATTGGTTTTGAACCTACAAGATTAATATGATAACATTAACATCTGAAAGAAATGCCGCTTTTTAAATCTTCTCAATCAAGCCCAAAGGCCTAGATAAAAAAAAAAAAAAGTAGATATTGTGAATTACCAGTTAATTTAAATTACAGAGTTATTTATGTTCACTTGATTTTTGGAGCATGTTTAATAGGTGATTTAAAATATCAAATACTATCAGTTAGATATACATAATAAAAATTAATATTGCAATCAAGAAAACCATTCGAAAGGCAAAAGAAAAAAAATTTTTTCTTGAAAAGCTCAGTTCTCCAAAATCAATATGGAAGTTCATATGTATTATTGTTAATTGTAACGAGCTATTCACTCATTGTCTGTTTTTGTATTAATTTTTCCTTATTCTAACACAATTAGATCAGATTACAAACTTAAGTAAAGCATCTCCTGAGCCCATTTTATTTATTTTTTAATCATTGTTCATGCTTCTCAATAACAAAAACTTGAATTTATCATTGATACCTTCAAATACCCTCCTGATATGCATTTGAAAACAATTTCTTATATATAATTGGTGGCCTATTTATGTTCCTAGGAATGATGATAAGGGCAGATTTCTTGTTTGTTTTATTTCAATTTAAAATCCTGCAGTACCCAGTATTCCCAGAAAAAAATTCCATCCAAGTACTAACTGGGCCCAACCATACTTAACTTCCAGGATTAGAGTAGATCTGGCAGGTTCAACATAGGATGTGATAGGCAGAAATGATGGGGCAGGTCTCTAAAACATAAGTTCACTATTGGCCTGAAAAGATTCTTTCCTTTCTAGTCTCAAACAGTTGTATCCCATTTTAAAGCAATACAGCAGGATGGTTTACATTTTCTTTGTTAATGAAATAGAATGGATTTATAATTGGGGAAGAGCTTTTTAACTTGTTGTTCGTGTGCATGGTGACCACTGACTTTATTTTGACTTTCATCATATTCATAAATCATTTCACATGAAAATTAAGTTTAGGAAGCTGGCTACTGTTTTGGTCAGATCTTCCTTGCCTTTTTTTTTCTTTTTATTTTCATTTCTTCTTTTTTTTCTTTCTCTTCCCTCTCTCTCTCTCTCTCTCTCTCTCTATATATATATATATATATGCATATATATTTAATCATACATATATGATTTTTTATTAATAGAATATCAAGTGTAGGTGATCAGTCTAATAACTTTAAAATTTCTCAAGAAGGATGAAAAAACATTATTTTGATGTATCAACTATGATGTGATATGAAAATATCTGTTATTTCTATATATGAAAAAGATCTTGATACTGCTGAAATTTTCTTTTTTTTTTTTTTTTTTTTTGCCTACCTTCATGATAGAAAAAAATGGTGAATTTTAAAATAAAAGATGATTTTTTCCTTCCAAGTTTTGTGGTGCCATTGAATTCTATACACAAATCCCTCAACTCCTAAACCTCAGGTTAAGAACCTTCCTGAGATGTTTTTATCTGCAAGGTTCAAGCTAACTCTCCATAAATTCTTTGTTCTAACCCAAAAAAGGGAGGTCAGAGGTTTTGTCCCAGCTAAGTAGCTTTGTGTTTAATTAGCTGTCCCAGAAGTTCAACATATTACTTCTACAATCTTTTAGAACAAGGTTAGTTAAGAACTACAATTAGCTACAAAGGAGACAGAGAATTGAATCTACTTTGTAGGTATATCCATATGCTCACCTCACATTATGAGATCAACTAATAAAGGAAAATGTAGAAAAGGAATAACTGAGAACATTTAATAGTCTGTAATAAGGAGAACTAGTTTATCTTTGGATATACTTGTTTCTAGAAAACTAGAAAAGAAAGGTGTAAAAGTAAACTTTATTTATTTATTTATTTGTAAATTTAACATAACAGAAGATTACCAGTGATACTAGTAACAATAGTTTACCGAAAATAATACTTGCCATTTACTGGAAGTTTCATGAATTATTTAATTTAAACTGATGAGAGTGTGGAATAGTCAATATTTTCCTCATTCTTAAAATGAGAAATTTGAAACATTTAAGTTTCAAAATCTGTATGATGTGCGCAGCTGGAGAGTGGCACCCCAAGTTCATGACCTATAAATGTGCAACTGAGGTGATGCATGTTAAAACCTAAATTCAACCAACTATATCTAAAAATAATCCTATAGAAATAAAGTTTTGAATAAAAAAGTTGTAGCCTAGTAAAGGCGTGTGATATATGTGAAACAAATGAGTTAATAAAGGGAGGCTGGTGGACACACTCCACAACCCACCTGTGGTGCTGGTTGTCCAGGGCTTCTCAGAAAGTAGAGAGGAAAGGAGAGATTGGATGTATGATAATGTATGTCATGAATAATTCATAACATCTCAACTCTAATGAACCATCCTGCACAAATTACTCAACTTTTTCTTTGACAGAACAAATATATTTCTGATTAAAAATATGCCCAGTAGTCAACTTGGGTATCCAACCAGGGTATTCCAGGTGGTAGAATGACAAGTTCTGTCTTCTAAAACATAGGTTTCCCAACATAAATCAGTAACTTGAATTTTAATTTTATACATCAAATTAATTATTGTTGGTCATTCCTGATGAGTGAGTTATTGAAACTCATTGGATGGGTCAAGAATATTTTGAGATTCTAATTAGTATAACCTACAGTGAATGCTGGAGGAGAATACAGGGGCTAAGTTGACAAAAGTCAGATAACCTCTTGCCTCAGATCCCTGCAGGTGACTTTCCTGCAAACATATTGACAACATTGGTCAATGGAAACTGATCCTCTCCTCTTCCTGCAACAAATCCTCCTACCAATTCCCTCACAAAGGGTTATTAAATTCTCAAAGATAATGCTTAACCTCATTAAACATCAGGGAAGACCATTAAAGCCACAGAAGTTATCTTCATTTAATCATAAGAATGGCTAAATTCTTCAAAACAAACAAAAAAGTAACAACAAAAGAAATGTTAAAAGCATTCTCTTTCACTTAAATTAAATGTCCTGAATGAAAAGTATATCAGAACATGAAAAAAAAAAAAAAAGAAATGTGAAAAGCAAAAAAATACCAATAGTTAGTAAGGCTGTGGATTCCCAAGAAAGCTCTCAGACTACTGGAGGATACATAAATTATCACCATGGCTTTGAAAACTATTTGATACTATCAGTAAAAAGTACATATCTCTTCTACCCCAGGAGCTAACTTCTGCATATAGACCCAAGATAAGTAGATGTAAATGTGTAACAAGAAGCATGTCTAAGAGTGATTAAAATGGGAGAATTCACACTAGTCAACACCTGAAAACAATGTGAGGATACAGCAAAAGCAGAATGAATAAATTATTAGGTGCTCATAAAATAGTAAGCTATGAAGAAATAAATTTGAAGAAACAGTAGTTACCTGCAACAACATGGATCTCTTTAAGTATAATGCAAGCAAAAGAAGCCAGAAGACTACACATTCTATATGATTTTATTTGTATAAAGTACAGATTTTGGCAAAATTATTCTCTTAGAATGTGGAATATTGGTTATTTTTGGAGGAAATGGGAACATATTAAATTGTAGGAGGCACAAAGGGAGCTTCTGCTATCTAATGAATTCCCTTTGCTCACTTGATTGCTGAATTTCCAAGAAGGCACATGCCATGATCAAGCACTGAGCTGTTTGTGTTTCTCTCTGTGTGTTGTTCATAAGGGGAAAAATATGTAGCAAATAAGAAGTTACACTAAAGAAATCAGGAGTATACATACCTACAGGACCAATGTTAGCCTAATCCATACATCTTCTCTGAGATGAAATTTTCACCGACACTATCATAGCTTTACAAAGTGCTATTTCACAAGACTTTAGAAGGAAGCCGTAAGGGTGGGGACTTAATTAGCTGACTCAAAATATTCTCTAACTGTACAAGACACAAGTTGCAGGTGTTTGGCAACAGTATGGATAAAATTGGTTTTGGGAAATACTGAAATGGGAAAGGGCAATATCTGTAATGCTAAGGAAACAGCATGTAGCTATGACTGATTTTACCCTCAGGCCCAAACAGAAACCTGGAGGTCAAGATGATCTTTGGAAATACATAGAATTATTTTAGCCTATTTTTTTTCACCAATAAGGAAAACTACTTCTTTTTGATTCAAGGCACTCTCTTAAATCTCACCTACATGTATCCTCTAAAGATTAGCTATGTAACTCCATAAAAATATTTATTAAATTTAACACACATGCACACAACCTCAAACATATAATCAATGGCCTATAAAAAGCTGTATGTTGAATTACAGCAAATAAGCTAATTTTCATATCTATTTCCCTCTTCCTTATTTTTTAGCTCAGAAAACATAATTACTAAGTTTAAGCAAAAATGTCATTTCTCTTACACATTCACTTGATGGAGATAAAGCTAGATATATCTGATCTTATCATGCCCCACAATTCTGATAATACAGTAAAGCACATTGTGATGGCTAATTTAATGTGTAAATATGACCAGTTTATAGCAGTGTCCAGATATTGGTTAAACATTATTCTGAGTGTGTCTGTGAGAATGTTTCTGATTGATATTAACATTGGAATTTGCAGACTGAATAAAAAAAGATTGCCCATCCAGTGTGAGCACAGGTATCATCCAATCCTTTGTATTCATTCTTTCTCTCTGCTTGTCTTTGAGTTTGGACATCAGTCTTCTCCTGCCCGCATAATGAGGCATAGACTGTGTATTAATCCATTTTGTGCTGCTGTAACAGAATACCTGAGACTGGGGAATTTACAGTGAACAAAAAGAATTGGTTATATGGAGGCTGAAAATCCAGTACAAGCTGACAATATCTTGCAAGGCGCCTGTTGCTGTGCAAGCAAGAGGACAGGAGAGGGCAAAAAGATTGAACTCTCAGCCTCAAATTCACTTTATAATCAAGATTAATCAACTCATGAGGTAGAAACCCTCATGACCTAAACATCTTCCTTTTGGCCCGACCTCCCAAATTTGTTGCATTGAGGATTACAATTCCAACACATGAACTTTGGGATATACAGGTAGGTCAAAGTAGATTGGAACCTGTACCATTAGCTCTCCTGGGTCTCCAGCTTTCTGGTTCCATTATAGGATTTCTCAGACTATATAAGTGCATAACAAATTCCATATACATATGTATGCATTCTGTTTTTTATGTGTGCTCATATTATTTTCTATTGTTGGCTATTGTGAATTCTCCTGTTTTGATCATTCTTAGATATACTCCTTGATACACATTTACATCTATTTTTCTTGGGTGTGTATACAGGAGTGAAATTGTTGGCTCATGGGATATAAGTGTTTCTTACTTTAGCAGATAATATCAAGCAATTTCAAAGCCATTGTAATACTGTATCCACACACACTCATATAGAGATTTTTATCTACATTATCTATTTTTATCTATTTACATGCATAAAGATGTGTTATATCTATATCTTATTGGTTCATTTCTCTGGAGAACCCAGACTAATGCATACATGTAGTCTTTTCTTATCACCATATATCCTTCTGGATATAGCCTTGAGTCCTTTTGACTCTGTCATTCTGATTCACTTTTCCTACGGTCATTGATAGAAAGCAAGGCTGTATTTTAAATATTCATTTATTCACATACTCACTCAATAAACATGCACTCAGTTTTTGATATATGCTCCAAGTTTTGGTAGAAAGGAAAGGCGTGATCTTTTCCCTCTATCTGGAGGGGAATCAGAGATGGGGACTGCAATAGAGTAGTGTTCTAGTGCTTCAGGGTTACAGAGAAAAGTCAAAAAGCAAACAGAGGTTGATGTGTTTCTCAGGGAGGGGAGGGCTCTGGAAATCTTGACTTGCCCCTTTGTTATGATTTAGTTATGAGGTTTTCTCCAAAAGCTCATGTATAATACAGTGCAAGAATTTTCTGTGGTGAAATGATTGGGTTATGAGAGCCTTAACCTAACCAGTGGATATAGATTAATTTGGCCTTAAGTAAGGTAGTTGGGGTGTGGTAGTTGGGGTGTGGTTGGTAGAGGTTGGTCACTACAGGCATGCCTTTGGGGTTGATATTTCGTCCCTGGGGAGTGGAGCCCTCTCTCTTCTTCCTGATTGCCATGTCCAGAGCTGCCCTCCTCCTCCATACTGATTTACCATGATATTTTGCATCACCTCAGGCCCAGAGCATTGGAGTCAGCCGTCTATGAACTGAATGTCTGAAAGCATGAACACCAAATAAATTTTTATACCTCTAATTATTTTTGTCAGGTCTTTTGGTTAATCACAGCAACGAAAAAGTAGACTAACACATCCTCTCTCCCTGTCCCTGTCACTTTGCCCATTTTTCCTTCTATTCTCAATGATATAACTCAATTTTTGCTATCATGATATATGTCTGACCAAAAACCAAAACAAACAAATGAACAAAAAACCAAAAAAAACCCAAACCAAAAAAAAATCTAACAAAATTAGAAATGCCTTAAAGCATAGTATGTCACAAATTTAGTTTTGCGGAGAAGAGGACAAATTAGGGTACTTCAACCTACTTTATGCCAAATATCTAAATAAGCAGAGAAAATTCTCAGCTCTTGTTAATACAAAGTGGATATTTCTCAGGCAGCATTTCATTTTCTTTTTAGACAAGTGAGTGCCACATGAAGATCCATGAGAAGTCTGTCCTCATCCCCATGTGGTGCTGATGATTCTAGTAAAATCCAGAATGGTGGTCTGGCACTTTCCCTCTCTCTTATTTTATCACATCTGAAGTATGTTTCTTCTCAACTTGAAAAAAAATAATAAAGTAAACCATTTGTCTGAGACTAGTATGAAAATATTAATAAAATACTGTAATGTCAGGCAGCGGTGACCAAAAGGAGGCAGATTTTAAAAGGCCGCTGAATGAGGCTTTATTGAGATTTTGCTCCCAGGTGGAACTCTCAGACCAGCAGAGTGGGTAAGAAGAGGGTCTGAGGAGAAGCATGTGGGGCTCCACCAAACTGGAATTTTTGTTGGATTTAGGGCAGGCAGGGAGGCCTTGGGACAGGAAAAGGGATTTTTAGAGTCCATTGTCCTATTGTGTGTGTATGCTGATTGACAGGCAGTTCCATCAGTGCCTGATTGGTGTTTCTTTCGGGTGCCGGCTGCTTAGTCACCTTCATCAACCTGAAAAATACGAGGCGCCTCTTAGAAATGACAACAGTTTTCTATACCAATATTATGAACAATTTCTTGGTTACTATAGCTAGTTAGTAAAATCCGAGAGCATTTTGTCAGAACAAAGTGATTCTCGTCTTACACCAGACAAGAAGAGTTTACATTGTAAGTCCCCAGATGTTGTTTCTACCAACCTCCTAGGCACTGATCAGCAAGACACACAGAATTTTCTTGGGTGCAGAAAGAAAAACTAAAGCTCCTAAGAGTACTGTTGTTCCTTTGGGTAATCACAGTATATCAGGTGCAGTTATTTCTCATAGTGTGGGAAACATTGGGCAAATTACAGAGCTTTTCTAGCAAGGTCATAGCCAAGTTTCAAGCTCCTCTTAATTATTCATTTTTACCTTAAGAGAAGACTGTTCTCTTGAGTGAGTTGGGCCATATGGTCTTGACTACTCCAGCATCTACCTGCTACCAATTTTCCCTCCAGAGCATGTTCTCAGCTGCATCTTTCCACTACTTCCCAGTCTCACGTCTCCATTTACCTTCTGAGAAATAGTCATGGGAACTAAGCCAGTATGCCCCAAAGTTCTACCCACTTTCAGCACTTCCTTAACTTGTTCTAAATATAGTTATTTGAATATTATCCAGGGGTGTGCCTGTAACTGTCATTCTAATTTCATTACAGGGCCTAGAGTCCTCTCACATCAAAGCAAAGCACTGAATTGTGACCTTAAGGGAAGTCATGCAATTAGGAGAGAATTAGAAGTGGAAGAAGAGATGTAGAGATCCCCAAAGAAACATTTTCATACAGAGAATCAGTGACTGTAGCTTCCTTCAGTTCTTGAGTGACCTCAGGTAACGTTTCCTGGGGAACTTCTAAGTATGGCCAGAGGATGCTAGTTTATGAAGAAGAGTTCTAAAAGTCACATTTCTCAGCATGCTTCTGCTTAGAGAATTGCTACTGTGTCATTTGTAAATAGGTTCTTAAAACTCAGACTAAAATTTGCTATAATTATTCCCCGATTCTTCCCTTCACTTCTAGGACACTTTTTGAGTTCTGTCAGGCAATCTTCACATCCTGCTGTCAGCCAGCTCTCTACGTTGCCTGGCCTCTACAGGTGCATCTGCCTGACCTGACTAGGTATTTCTTTATCTGCATTTCTCTTCACATTCCTGGAATACTTTAGCAGATAATCTACCAAGTTATAATGTCCTTAGATTTAAAATAGTGCCTCCAAGTGACTACCTATGTGAAGTCTACAGAACCTAAAGTCCTAACCTCTGTTACTGCATTGATTCTCATGAATTTCATGAGCAAGCAACTTTGGTAATAAATAATAATACTATATTTATTATGTAGTCACAAAATCCAGTCCTTTTCTTTCTGTCTCTTTAAAACAATTATTATTATATTTTTAGAAAGAGTGGGGGGGAGAGAGAGAGAGAGAGAGAGAATTTTTTTTTAATATTTATTTTTTAGTTCTCGGCTGACACAACATCTTTGTTTGTATGTGGTGCTGAGGATGGAACCCGGGCCGCACCCGGGCCGCACGCATGCCAGGCGAGCGCGCTACCGCTTGAGCCACATCCCCAGCCCCTTTAAAACAATTATTGATGCTGATTTTCTATTTAGTTTCAAATTCCTCAGCATCTTACAAAAAAGTCTACACATTATGCATATTTTCAATTTTGCTTATCAGTATTATAATATCTCAAGCAGCATCATTGCTTCCCCACAGTTTGATAAATATTTGTTTTTAATAATTTCCCTAAATGTATTAGTCAAAATAAGTATTCATATTCTCCAAAAATTACTGAACAAGTTAGAATTTTAAGTGGAGCTAGACAAAATTCTTAAAATATCCCCATGATTTACTTAAAGAATTCAATTAATAAAGAATTCGTGTTCATTTCATTTACCAGCTGTTCTTTACTATAATTCTACATGCAAAACAGTTTTTAATTCTTATTCTTCACCAAAAGATAAGTATTAATGGCCCTGTGTTTAGCACTACTCTGTTCAGGCCTGAATTTCTCCTACAGTGAGGATCATGAAGAAGCTGGGAGCTCATTAAGGCAACAAACATATGGCTCTAGCTACTTTGATAGTTTGAG
This sequence comes from Marmota monax, assembly GCF_021218885.2. NCBI lineage: Eukaryota > Metazoa > Chordata > Mammalia > Rodentia > Sciuridae > Marmota > Marmota monax. Next base: position 138,787 of record NW_026694517.1, on the reverse strand, counting down.
CTGTACAATTTACTAGGGTTGGTTATTATTATATTTTAACAAGTACTTAAAATAAACAATGAAGACTCTCCACAGGGGGAAGAAAACAATGAAACAACATTACTTCATTTGCCACTGAGTGTGAATTGTAGGAGTCCCTTTGAGATATCACTGAGAGCTGAAAGGTATCTGTGCAATCTGCTCTCATACTTTTATGGGTGTGCCCACAATGTGACCCCCATGGAGGGTAATTTAAAAAACTATCAGATAAAAAAGATTCCTATGCCATATGATGCAGCAATTTCACTGCTAGGAATTTATCATACACATAAAAGAATTCATTGTAGTACAGTTTTTAAGAGTATAACCAAAATATTATTTATTCCATACATGTTGTCAAAGGATAGCAAGGCGCTGAAACTCCAAACCTCAGTTCTCATGTTCCGAAGAAAGAAAATTTAAATGTCAGACAACAAAAGTCATGCAAGAGAACTTTATTATAGGTGAAAGTAAAGTAAAAGAAAAGTGAGGCTTAAGCAGAGCGTACACTCAAGAGAGAGCATGGGCCATCTCCAAGAGGAGAACAAAAAGGAGACAATGCTATCCCCAAATTTTATTACTGTTTGATGTTTACCAGGAGAACTGGGGACTACTTTCTGTACTCTTGGCCAATCAGGTGTTCAACTCCTCTTTCCTGTTGAATAGTGCAATTTTTGACCTTGGTTGGTCCTCTTCAGAACTCTATTTAGGGGGGCTTCATCTACAAGTCAAGTTCATCTTAATGTAGGCACTGGTGTTGATAGCTGGTCGGAAGTTATCTTAGTGTGCCTGCACTACTAAAGGAATTTTTCTTCCCAGACAACTGGAGATGATTACAGCTATAATTCCTAGTTTCACATAAACCTCAGCGGGCTCTGTCAGAGTCTCATTATTCTAGACAGGCAGATAGGCAAGGGTCAAATCCAGAGTATGGAGGAGTTAAAAAGTTAATTCCTTCAGAGCTCTTCCTCCATGTTAAGATAACCTGCTCCTGCTCCAGCCTATAAGGTAACCTGTCCCAGGAATTGCCCCTTCCTATATTGCATTGTAAAATTTGTTAATTAGTGTGTCTTGGGCTGCTCCATCCTGCCTTTCCCCCTTCAACCCACCTATTTCCCACCTTTAGGCCATCCCACTGAGAATTTCCTGGGCCTAGTCACAGGAAGGAGAAAGATAAGGGGAAGAGAGCAGGAAAACAAAGGAGGCCTAGAACATATAAGAAGGTGGAGCACCTCACTTCTTGGAATACCAGGATACCAGCTATGCCCCCCTTCTCCCTCCTGTTACCCCTTTTAAAATAAACCCTGCTTCATATGCTTGCCTAGGTGTACTTCTTTAATGTTGTACTTCAACAGGTGAGGGAGCAGGACTTGTTGTAAGGACAGGCAGTGGCAGTCAAAAGGAGGCAGATTTAAAAGGCTGCTGAATGAGACTTTATGGAGATTTTGCTCCCGGGTGGAACTCTCAGACTGGCAGAGCAGGTAAGAAGAGGGTCTGAGAAGAGGAATTCATGCATGCATGCATGCATGCATGCGAGGGGGGTGGAGGTGGGGCTCGACCGGACTGGAACTTTTATTGGGCTTTGGGCAGGAAGGGAGGGGCTTAGGACAGGAAAAGGGGTTTTTAGAGTCCCCTGTCCTACTGGGGTTGGTCAGGGAAGCTGGCTAAGATCCAGGATTGGCCAGGAGACCCCGCTGATTGGTGTTTCTTTTGCTTTTGCAGGCTGCTTGATGCTTTGTTTCTCAGTCACCTCCATTGACCTAACACTTGTCATTGGTAACTGGAGGTATCACTATTTCCCTTGCTTTTGTTAATTTCTTTTCTTTTCCCTTTTTTTTTTTTTTTTTTTACAGATTAACAGCCACTGTTTGAAGATAGTTTAAAGAAGGACCCTAAAGTAATTTTAAGAACATTTTATGACCTTATCATGTATTTCACTGCTCATTGCTGGCTACTACCTAACAATGTGATGTTTATGATGTTATGCAATTTTCTTTTATTGTATTGCATTATTTTAACTTAAAATTTTAATAGTGTAATGTTACAAGTTATCTTCATTTTCTACTTTTAGCTTTTCTATGACTTGCTATGTATTACTAAAACTAAAGTATTAAATGGTGGGAAAGGAAAAAAAATATCTATGATCGGGAGAAGCATGTTGAAACCATTAAATTCCCTTCAGTTCTACATACTTAATTATGTAAACTAGAGAAATCCTTTTAAAAAAGAGCTTGATTGCTTTATTTACTATGTACTATAAAGTGTTATCTTTCAAAAAGTATTTGTTTTGTTTTATTGAAACTTACCTGTCACTGTATAGTTTTTGCCATTATATCAAACATTCTCTATTTTTAAGGTTAATAACAAGTGTTCTGCATTTTCCAACATCCTCTGGGAGGTAAGATATGGGCTGAGATGACCCTGTGACCCTTACTCATCTCCTGACCCACACACCCTAACCAGAAGCCAGGACAGACTGGAAAGGAATGATTTGATTCATGACCTTGAATTTTCCTTACTTGCTGTAGTATTTCTAAATAAGCCAAAGCATAGATTCAGAGTTCCAGTAATGCATAACATATTGGAAGTCGTCATTTTTATGCCTTTAGAATAATTTTAGAATTATGCTCTTTGTAGCCTGTAGGCTCCCGGTATTTAGAGCAGCCTTGTTAGGACCATGGTGGAAGGGTAGTTATTACATTCCCTGTGGCTTGATGTTTTGGGAGTGACTCTGTCAAATGAAATGTTAAACAAATGTATCCGGAAGGAAAAAGTACTCATATTCCTGAAGTAGGGCTCTCAGGCTGCTTTAAATGCCATCTTCCCACACATTGGTTGGACTGCCAGCAGAAAGCTGCTCCCCAAAGTAGCCACTGGGGTTTGAAGCACATTGATTCATTTCAATTCCAATTCTTTTTTATTTTAAAAATTCTTATTGGATTTCAAAATTATACAATCATTTTATAAAATGCTTTAAAACAGTGTTATGTAAGATAGAAGAAAAAGAAGAGGAAAAACTGAAGAGCCAATTCTACAAGACAAAGGTCACTATTGTTTACTGTTGATATTTACATATGAGTTTCTAAAGGGATTGTCTGTTTTCTTTATCACTTCTTACCTAATTCTTTATAAAATTTAGAAATTTTTTCCCCCATGATAGTTTCCTTTTTTAAAAAAATTAACTTGTTTTTTAACTGATACATGAAATATAAGAATTATACATAAGTATGGGCACAGTGCTAGTTTCAATACACTGTATAATATAAAACTTTCCCTACTTCATCCACTCTCCCAAAAAAGAGCCAAAGATGTGGTACACAAAGGGCAAATACATTCCAATTATTCAAAGTAATATTTAAAATTAATTATAAAGAAGAAAGTAAGGTTTAAATAAAGTAAATAAATGTGCCCACTCTTGAAATAAATTAAGAGTTTAAATCCTGGTCCTAATGAATAAGGTGGAATCTCACCAACCCTTCATGGGGATACTAAGATTTTCTTGTTTCTCATAAGGAACATTATAAGTTTCTCATTTTTTTTTTTTTTTTGGCCCATCAATAGAAATTGCCATATTGCGTATCAGATGGCATTTCCAGTGTTTAAAACTTGACTCCAGGACTAAGGAAGATCCAGAGAAAATATGGTTCCAGGGAACTAAACACAGAGATTTTTTTTTTTTTTTTGTACCTAGGATTGAACCCATGGCTGCTTCACCACTGAGCTGCATCCTAAAATCTTTCACTTTTTAGTTTGACAGAGGTTGTGATTATGTTACTTCAGGTCTCCCTAAATTGCTGAGGCTGGCTTTGAACTTACAATCCTCCTTCCTCAGCCTCCTGAGCTGCTGGGATTACAGGCCTGAACCATCACATTGTAAGGATGTCCTTAGGCCTTAGCCTAAGCAACTCCATTTTTAAAAGCTTCACTTTGAAATGTGCAGTCTCACCAGGAATGCCTACAGAGCCCTCCAATATGATCATCAGGCATATTCCTGACATAAACAAGTCAATTCTCCCCACCCTGGCAAGCTCAGAGTGAATTCTCTGTAATGTTGTCTTCACCCCATAAGGGGGAGAGGCAAGAAAATCAGGGTGGGCACCAACAGGCCAGATGCAAATTATGTCACTGAGAAATCCAGTGGCAGCTGATAGGGACTGAAAGGGTGGTTAGAAGCCCCAAAATTTAGTATAAATGATGGAACAAATGAACAGACATTCAGCCAGCTGACACTGATGTCCTCACACTGGAGAGCCTGCTGAGGACCTGGACTGACATCTCAACTCATTTTTCTGATCCTCTGTGTCTTCCTCACTGCTCTGAAACTCTACAGCCATATTTTGATTGTGCTGAGACCCGAGACTTTTCCCTAAGACTGTCCCCTCAACTGGTCATCAATCTCCACCTCAGGAGAAGCCTGTGGTGGTTCCTGACCTGATCACTGAGGTCTCAGTGAGTGTTCATCTGCTGGACTTAAAGCCTAAGGCTTGATGAGACTTTTGATCTGACTCTTGAGTTTAGCATGCAGAGGGAACCTCTATCATTAGCCTGTCATGATTAAGTGCTTAGAATCAATCTAGAATTTTTTTGCTGTGAATTGATTATGTCTATTGCAGTGCCTAGCATTAAGGATTGTCATTTTCTTCATTAAAAACCTATAGAGTTAATGAAAAAATTGAAAATAAATATTTTTTTTAAAAAAAGAACCTATAGAGTGAAATTGTATTGAGTGATTTGAGTGAATAAAGCATTGAAAAGGGCAGAAGTAGGTGGATATTCTCCCCCTCAACCTCATAAGTTGCACCTTTTTGCCCATTGTGACACACACCCATCTAAAAACAGATTTCTTATCAGAAAGCTTCCTTGAGGGCTGAAGCTAAGCATGTGTGAAGCTTGGAGCTGGAAGGCTCTGTCTCACTATATTCAATATTCTTCTTTTCAACTCAAGCATGAAGTTGGTCTGCAGGGTGTTTAGCCACTTCCTCCCACTGAGAAATCCTTGTGCATCCACTCCTGAGGATCCATAGTGAAGACTAGGATCTGCAGCTGGTTATTGAAGCAGATATACTAAATTGACAGCTTATGTGCCAGCTCCTTGATCATTTTTAAGAAATGAACTGGACACACCAAAAGTTGATTTTTCTTTCTTTAAAGAGAGCAGATATTTTAACATTAATTAACATTCACGGAAATGAAGGTTTTCAAGAAAAATTTCAGAAAAAAAGATTTGAGTATCAACATATTACTTGCACCATTGCACCTTATTTTGAGGAATTAGGAATATTTTAATATTCTGCTACTTTTTAATTTTAATATTCTCCTTTTTAGTATTTTAAAAATACTAATTAAATTACATGAATGATTGGTTTTAATTTCTAAAAAGAAGCAGAAATAAGTGAAAGTTAATATTAATAAATAAGGAATAAGCATTAAATTTAAGGTTGAAATTCTCAATATTGTGTAGATCACAGTTACTCATTTCTCTTCTATTTCTTCTGTATTTTTTTCCAGTTTCAGTATTCACTGTACCAAAAAAAAAGCAACTCGACCCAGAAAAAAATCATATAAGTGAATATGGAACAAATTGAAGCAGAGCAAGAAAGGATTTGCTATGCAAAAATATATGAAATGGTTTATAATCCTACCAATGAGGATTTATGAAAAAAAATCATGGACTAACTCACACAATTGTCAGAGATAGTGGAAAAGTTGCGAACATTTAAATTTGGTCTGTGAGCTTAGTATGTGCACTGAAATATTGCAATGGGGGGAAGCTGAAAAAAAATGAAGTTAATATTTATAACATGAAATAAAATTATAACACCTCAAAGGTACAGAAAAAAGTACTCAGTACAGGGAAAAACCTCATTGTAAAGTGCCTTGTTTTGGGCTGGTGTTGTGGCTCAATGGTAGCGCGCTCGCCTAGCAAGTGCGAAGCCCTGGGTTCGATCCTCAGCACCACATAAACACAAATAAAGTTATTGTGTCCAACTACAACTAAGAAATAAAAATTAAAAAAAAATGCCTTGTGTAAATGATTTAGGTCTAGATTCCCAGTCTGAAGATGCTTAGGTAAGTGGCACGTTTATTGTTTAGAGAATAGCAGTTTCATGGTCACTAATAATATCTGTAAGGGCATCTTAAATTTTGATAACGCCAACAGGCCTTGTGCGTAGTTGGTGTGCTGCAGCCTCAAAACCTCCTTCTCAGCTGAGCCCTTTAGAAATTGAATTCTTTTCTTTGAAAATCAGCCAAAGCCTAGGGCGATCAATCCTCATAGAGTTCTGAAAAGGTGGATGGATCTGCAGGGTCAGCATCCACTATAATTCATCCTGCTGGAACCCAGGACTGGCACAGCTGCTCAGGGTCAGAGTAGAGGTTAGTATTTCCAGCCTGTGGTTTAAACTTGGTTAGCTCTCAGGGGAATACTCTTCTCAGGCTCACAAGGGTTTCTTCTGCTCCTGTTGTGACAGTGGTCCCTTCTCTTTCTAAATATAGCCCTCCTTGCACTAATGCTTAATTTTTAAAAGAACATTTTTTTTTCTCTCATCTCCCCTCTCCCCCTCCGTAACAAGATTAGGGAGACAGTGTGATCTTTTCCTAGTTAACTGCCCTTGAACACACACCCACTACTAGAAGGAGATGCCTGCTGAGGATCTGGGAAGTGACTATCTCCCAAATTAACAAGTGAATCCTAACACACCACTAGGGTGCTCTAGAATCCCCCACCACCACCCTACCAGAGCACACCTGGAATGTAACCCTTGAAGGTTTCCTTTTAAAATCCCCCTGTCCCTCCGGATGGGGAGATTCACAGCCTCAGGGACAGGAGTCCCTTGTGTTTCTCCTTTGCTAGCAAAGCAATGAAACATTTTTTTCCTTTTTCTCAAAATTGTGCTCTCATTATTAAATTGGCATTAATTGGCATTGAGGAAGAGGACCAAACTTTCAGTTACACGATAGCTTCCCCTTCAACTGCCCCTGCATGAATTAATGTCTCAAGTGATCACTGTCCAAAGTCAGGTGTGACTACAGAGCTTTGTTTGCTGTCTGCCCTTGGTATCTGTGGAAGTTTGGTTCCAGGACCTCCACGGATATCAAAATCCATGTATACTTAAATCCTTCACATAAAATGGCTTAGTTTTGTGTATAACCTACTCAAATCCTCCTTTATACTTTCAATCTTCTCTACAGTATTTATGATACCTAATACAATGCAAATAATATGCAAGTAGTTTTTACATTATGTTATTTGGGGAATAAGGACAAGAAAAATGTGTAAACAGGTTCAATGCAGATAGAATTTTTCCCTAATTGGGTTGAATACACAGAGAACCCCTGAATATGGAGGACAGACTATATATTTTCAGGGAACTGTTTGTCTCAGAGAGTTAAGATAATATTAAATTTCAAAATAAATATAAATGTTTAGAAATTTTCATCAAAATACATTTCTACTATAATAATTTTCATAGTTTTTTTTAATTGTCTGTTATTGTTTGTTTTTCAATCCATGGGTTTGTTCAGTTTCAGAATGAGGATGTATCCTTTACATTGCAACTAAATGATAGTGTTGTCAATCATTATGTTTGTGAAAACTACACTGATCAGTATAAATACTTTTGTTACTCACATCTCACCTATTTTTAATAAATAAAAAATAAACTAGGATCTTTTACTCCACGCAAGTGTCTGAGAAATTATTATATAATTTAATGATGTTGGTATTTGACAAAATTAAAACAATTACCTGGTTGGCTCAATATGACATGGCTCACCAGATAATTTATGATAACTTGTGTTATGCTCGAATTCAGGACCCCCAAAGACCACCAGAGACTCAAGATCGATGTAAGCAGCAAAGAGGTGTTTATAGCAAGCTAGCTCGGGTCCTCCGTGTGCACACACAGCAACTGGTGATGCTGAGAGGCCCCGAGCCCAGGGTTTGCAGCAGTTTTATACACTCTTTGGAGAAGGCAGGGGCCCCCACATACATCATAGCAAATCATCAAACACCGCGGGAAAATCAAATAACAACTCTAAAAGATGATTAGCACATTCACTGGTGGGAACAAGTTGGGTAAGGGTGATTGGTCAGTACAAAAGGGGTATTCATTTGAACTGATTGGTTTAAGCCAAGAGGGGGATACTTGGGAAACTACATGGTTTCCCAACATGTTATCAACCACCATAAACTACTGGGAGGGTCATCTGGCATCCCAGGTATTTCCCTGTCTCATGCTGATTGGTGGCTGCTAGGGGGTTGCTATGGATCCCCACCTAGCCTGACTGAGTTAGGGACACCTGGCACAGCAGATCTCTCCTGTTATTTATAGATAAACAACTTAGCAGGGTGAGAATGTGCCTAGGAGTGCTCTGTGGATCTTTCCAAGGACAAAGGTCATGTCCCTTCCTTGGACAGGCTTTGCTCTGAGATAGAGGCTGGTTTTTCACTTGAAGCTCTGATACATATATATTTTCAAAAAGCATATTGATGGCAAAGTCAAACTTGTAGAAAGAAAAAAGTTAATAGTTTGTTTTTCAAAATAAGAATCTCCATCAGGGCAATAGAATTCTCTTGTTAAGATCTTAACTAATCTAAAACTATTCTCAGATAAGCTCATTGTAAAATATATTTCATAATTCTTGCTACCCAAAATGTAATAGGATCACTCTGTTTTCTGTTCATTATGACAAACAGTTTACATAGAAGCAGCATGTAATCTGTAAAAGAAAAAAAAATACGTAACCTGTGCAACTCTTTATTTTTTTTTATTAATGTACCAGTTACTCTGTTTTAACATTAAGAATACTTTGAAATTTAGAAACCATCTTTTCTAATTTACTGCCTGCATTTAATTTTCTAGAAGTCAATTTGGCAGATTAGACAGTATAATGAATGCTGTGGAGTGCTGTAGAGATTGGTCCCCTCCAGGAACCTCTGTAATTCCCTCAGCAGGCAATATAGATGGTTGGACTGATTCAGTCTTTATCATGGATGTCCTGTGCTTCAGGTGTTTAACAGAATCATTGGCCTTTGCTTTCTAGATGCTTATAGCACCCCTGTGTTGTAATTGTGAGACTAAAAACATTGCAGAGACTTCACTAGTGTCCATCTCCACTGCCCTTAGGCTGAGGTTGAAGACAGCAGCTTTTCCTGTCCTTTCCAATTTAGAAAAACTCGGAATGCCTTCTATGTACACATCCCTGCCCCCAGCTCTAGAGCTCCCTGTAAGGCCAGCTGAGGCCTTTGGTATGAATGTGTTGTGGTTCTGTCTGTCTTTCCAATCTTCCTTTCTTCATTCCAGTAGAGGTGTTGATCACAGGGGCACAGGCCAATGCCTTTTAATCCCCATTCAATGTCTGCTTCCCAGGGACTCAAATATGCAGCAGATATTGCCTTTCATTAGTTCACAGAAACAGGATTTTATCACATTTTATCATCAGTGAGATCACTCTGTGCCTGAATCAATGACAGAATCTAAGTTAACTATTGGTTTCTTTCTCATTGTAAATGAAATAACATAGTATCAAAACTAATCCCATCTTTGGTAGACTCATATAACAGAATTAAAATTTTAGCATGAGAAAACAATACTTTAGCCTCAGGATGTTAAATTCTTCAATCTAAACATCATGTAGAAGGATTTAAATTTATGTTTTTCTCAGTTACTAATAATATTTTAGTGTAGCAGTAATCTCCTACTTCATATAATATATTTGTGTGTTAATAATGAGCTCTACATTTATACTTACATGTCTATGTGTAAATGTCTGTGTAGTTAATAGATTATAAAGCTGATAGGCAAAACTACATTTTTTTCCTCACATATCTATTTTCTCATTAATTTAGCTTCTGAAAATATATATTTATGAGAGATCCAGTGTTCTCTGGTTCATATTTTATTTAGATGTTCAAAGTTGTGGTCATGGCTTTTCTGCAACACAAGGTGCCATACCTCCAAGACCTTCATGACTTTATATTGCCGCTTAATGCCTGAGGTGGAACTCCATTCTGCAGTACTGTCATGAGTATCACCTCTCTTCACTTTTAGAAATCTATAGTGCATTAGATACAGTTTAATTTAATTATAGTCTGCTGGCATGTTATTGCAGATGATATGACATAAAGCAAGAGTGTTTACTTTTTACCCCATATCAATAAATTCTAATAGAATACATTTTTTAGCATTTGAAATTGTATCTAATTTGATAATAAATCATTTATTTAATATTGATAACATTCAATATTATTGAATTGTTGCCCCACCTAAATTTTTCAAGATATTTGAAAATTCCTTGAGCTACAATAAAATGTTAAATTTATCATCTTCATAGATCTTCAGAAAAGTCACTACATTTGATTTTTTAAAAATATGAGATTAAACCCAGGGGCACTTTACCACTGACTGAGCTACCTCTCTAGTCTTTTTTATTTTTTTGCTCAGACTGATCTTGAACTTCTAATCCCTTAGCCTCCCACATTGCTGGAGTTATAGGGTGTGTGCTGCTGTGCCCATCTACATTTAAATTTTTAAAGTAGTATTCATTCACAGAAAACACAAAGATTTTAAGTATATAACATGTAAATTTTGGGTTACTTGATAAAGTTTCATATTAAAGGGTCAAATAAATTTCTAATATGAGGCTAATATTAATTAATTATAGGTTAATATTAATTAATTATAGTTGATCTAGAAAAAAAATAGATACAAAAATTAAAATATGTTTTCACAAATCTGTCTTGGCAATCATGTTATTGTATAAATACTTTATTGTGTATAAAATTGTTACAAATAATTCTTCTACAATTTAATTAATGGCTTAAAAGGGATGGTTATTAAATCAGATGATTTCATATTCTGAAATATTTAGGCAACCTACCTATCTACATACATGTGAAAGTTCATCTTCCAAAAGCCATGAAAGGTTTAAATCTGAGATTTAGTAATTTTTATTCACAAGGCAACAGATGAATTTTGAATTCAGTATTTCATTTTCCAGCTCAAATAATGATTCAATGATAGATAGTTTAATCATTTTAGGCCATAATCAAACCATGAGCATTATGTGATTTTACCAGTTGATTAAAAAAGGATGCCAGGAGACAGGCTTCATCATCTTCCTTTGGTCTGCAATTAAGGCACAATAATTCTTGCTACTGATGTTGATGTCAACTGTAATGCCTCCCAACCTTCATAAAATCCTACCCATACCTGTTCTTGGGCCACATCATGTATCAATGACCACAAGAGCTAGCTACTTTCAAAGCTGTTTTTATTGATGCTGCAGGTGGTTCTTGTTAGCTTAGTGATATGCTAGTTTAATTGAACCATGGATTAGAATTTACTTCACTTAAAAAGTTTCCCCAGATATGCTGACAAGGGGAAAAATGAAATAGACAAGAAAATGGCATTTAAAGAGCAAACAGACTTTCGTTAAATAAAATATCGGGATTGGTTTGATGAGACCACCTTGAAAAAGTGAGCAAAATAGTCTTGGTAGATTACATTTTCACTAAGTGCCTTTTAAATTTGTTTTCGAAAAACCCTAACTAATCAGTATACTTTTGTAAACCTGACAAATCTAGTGTCTTCATCAGTGCTGTGAACTTTAAAAAGAAAAAAAACAAAAGTAAAAATTTTTTTTTAATGATTAATACTTAAAACTAAACAAGTACATTGAATCTTTTCCTTTCCTTTTTGTGCAAAACAAAAGGGAATTAGAAATAGAATATGTTCTTGTGTAATTCTTCTGTTATTTCTATTATTAAATGTAATTACAGTAATTTGGAAACAGCCCTACCATGATTTTTTTTATTGGTTGTTCAAAACATTACAAAGCTCTTGACATATCATATTTCATACATTTGATTCAAGTGGGTTATGAACTCCCATTTTTACCCCGTATACAGATTGCAGAATCACATCGGTTACACATCCACGTTTTTACATATTGCCATACTAGTGACTGTTGTATTCTGCTACCTTTTCTATCCTCTACTACCCCCCCCTCCCCTCCCTTCCCATTTTCTATCTCTACCCCATCTACTGTATACTGTAATTCATTTCTCTCCCTTGTTTTTTTTTTTTTTTCATGTAGCAAATAAAGAAGTGAAACTAAGCCTTTGTCCCAGAGTGGAGGGAAAATGGAAGTGGGGGCAGACTAGAATGCAGGTCACAGGAAAGTTCAGACACAAAGACAAACCAACAGCATTAGTACTTTTCCAAGACTCAATTAGCATACATTTCGACCAACAGCATTCATACTTTTACAATACCGGTTTAGCATAAATTTTGACCAATAGTATTGTCTCCTGTGCTATATAATTGGATCCCCTCTCTTTGCTGGAGCTGTTTCTCTTTTCTTCTCACTTAATTTAATCCTACTCCTTTCACTCCTGACTTCCATTGTTATTCATGGATTTATTCTTTAAATTTGCAAGGCAAGAACCTAGAAAGAAATTGGTGGTGAGTTGCTGGATTCTGCTGCAACATTGGAGGGCATAGCCCACCATTAAGAATTGCAGCACACCAATGGCCACTTGATAGTAGTGGAGAAGAATTCAGCTATGCTGGCTGTGGCCCTTAAAGCTGATGCCAATAGGCATCTCTTGCTGTGTTTAGCTGCTAACATTAAAATGGTCTTTCTCAGCTGCAGATGTCTTCAACTTAGGCAGATCCCACCTGCCAGCAGAAGTAAAGAATCTAGTTTCATCCCAAACTCTGATTTCAGAAGGATATGTAGTTATATGAAGGGATAGATTACATATACAGTTGCCAGTTTTTCTTTTTTACTAGTAGGACATTCTAAACCAGGCACCAGAGCAATAAATGGTTTAAAAGAACTGCAATTGGTATAAGTCTAACAATTAAGATATCCTCTCTTGTGATTTAGTTTTAATAACCTACTACATCAAGACTTCACAAGTGAAAACTAAAAGTAAGCCTTGCGAGCAGGAAAATGTAAATTAATAAAAAATGTATTATTTAGTTGGCTTTTGCAATTTTCTATTCCTTTACTGTCCCAATTACTATTACTGTTATTTCATTTGACTCACAAAATGAAATGATACATATATATCTAGAAATTCAGAAATTATAGAGCTTTTCCTAGGCCAGGTAAAAGGCACATTTAGATACAATTCATGAGATTTATTAGAAATAAGATCTTGAATTTCAAGTGTTTATCTTGACATTTTTTGCAAGGTGATTCTTAATTCAAATCCACTTGGATTATAATTGTAAAATACTCATGGATATTTCAAAGGCATTAAGACTGCTGAGGATTTGTTTAATTCTGAAGGAGCAAACATAAACATAATAACATTTTCTTTGAGGACATCAAAAAAATGATTGATCAGATCAAGTAAAAAGGTACTGAAAGGTTTTTTAGAAAAGTAAGGGAAGTTGGTCAGGATTTTCTAATGTGGAATAGTGATGAACTACCACCTTGCAGGTTTATCTGCAAATATAGAGGAATTGAAGACTCATTCAAATTCCAAAACCTGGAATTCCAATCCCTTCCAGAAAATCCTAACTCTGAGGAAGTTCCAAGCAGAGCTACCAGCATTGCTATAGGGCAGGTAACCTCAGGGAAAGAATTATCACTAGCCATTCAGAAGTCTTTTCAAGAAAGGTGAAAAGAGGGTTAATATGTGTTCCCATTGATTAACCCTTGACTGCTGTTTGGATTAAAGTCATGAAAACCTTTTGTTTGTTTTTTGAGTCTGGTATGGAACAAGAAACACAGGGCCTCACACAGGCAAACACATGCTTATCATTAAGCTTTGACAAGGAATATTTTCATGTTTGAAAACAGTCCAATTCAGTGTTAAGTATAAGAAATGAAAACCTTAAAAAAGTCAAATGCCTATGTTGATTTAAATTAAATAAATTATATTTAATACTTAGATGCTACAACATAGATACAAAAGTGATTTGAGTTTCTTGATAATACTTTTTACTCTCATTTACATGATAAGCTATTTAATTTCAACCTTTTAAATAATAAAAAAATAAAAAATATTATGACACAAGATCATAATGAAAATTTCAGTTAAAAATAAATTTATTTTGGTTGAAAATAATGGGGAAATGTTCTATCATTTTAAATCATATATTAAAAATTACCGTAAGAATACTTAACAGAGAAATAGATCTTTGCAGCTTCAGTCTTAATGACTTGCTATGTAAGGATTGTAGCAAATCTTTATCTACTGTTCAACTCCTGCTCTGTGGTAAAAACTTTTTTTTTAATTGCTTTTATTTTTTAAATACATGACAGTGGAATGCATCACAATTCTTATTACACATATAGGATACAATTTTTCATATCTCTGTTTGTATATAAAGTATTTTCACACCAATTCATGTCTTCACACATGTACTTTGGATAATGATGTCTATCACATTCCGCCATTATTGCTAATGCCCTGCCCCCTCACTTCCTCTCCCACCCCTCTACCCTATTTAGAGCTGATCTATTCCTCCCATACTCCCTCTCCCTACCCCACTATGAGACTCTATATCAGAGAAAACATTTGGCATTTGATTTTTTGGGATTGGCTAAATTCACTTAGCATTGTCTTCTGCAGCGCCATCCATTCATCTGCAAATGCTATGATTTTATTCTCTTTTATTGCTGAGTAATATTCCATTGTGTATATATGCCATATTTTTTAATCCATTTATTTAATGAAGTGCAACTAGGTTGGTTCCACAGTTTAGCTAATGTGAATTGTGCTGCTATAAACATTGATGTGGTTGTGTGTATGTAGTATGCTGTTTTTTAAGTCCTTTGGGTATAGACTGAGGAGAGGGTTAGCTGGGTCAAATGGTGGTTCCATTCCAAGTTTTCCAAGGAATCTCCATACTGTTTTCCATATTGGCTGCACTAATTTGCAGTCCTACCAACAATGTATGAGTGTACCTTTCCCCCCACATCCTTGCCAACACATATTGTTGTTTGTCTTCATAATAACTACTTCTATTAACATTTAACTGCTGTTTGTATTAAAGTCATGAAAACATTAATTTTAATTTAAGTTTTGATTTACATTTCTCTAATTGCTAGAGATGATGAACATTTTTTCATATATTTGTTGATTGATTAAATATACTCTCTGAGAAGTATCTGTTCATGTCCTTGGCCCATTTATTGATTGGGTAATTATTAGCTTTTTGAGTTCTTTATATACCCTAGAAATTAGTGCTCTATCTGATGTGTAAGGGTAAAAATTTGCCCCCAAGATGTAGGCTCTCTGTTCACCTCACAGATTGTTTCTTTTGCTGAGAAGAAACTTTTTAGTTTGAATCCATCCCATTTATTGATTCTTGATTTTAATTTTTGCACTATAGGAGTCTTATTAAGGATGTTGAGGCCTATTCCCACATGATGAAGATTAGGGCCTACTTTTTCTTCTATTAGATGCAGAGTCTCTGGTTTAATTCCTAGGTCCTTGATCCATTTTGAGTTGAGTTTTGTGCATAGTGAGAGAGAGGGTTTAATTTCATTTTGTTGGATATGGATTTGCAGTTTTCCCAGCACCATTTGTTGAAGAGGCTATCTTTTCTCCATTGCATATTTTTGGCACCTTTGTCTAATACAAGATAATTATAATTTTGTGGGTTGGTCTCTGTGTTATTTATTGTGTATCATTGGTCTACCAGTTTGTTTTTGTGCCAATACCATGCTGTTTTGTTACTCTTGCTCTGTAGTATAGTTTAAGTTCTGGTAGAGTGATGCCACCTACTTCACTCTTCCTACTAAATTTCCTATGTGTATTAATGTGTACTTCTTAATTTGTATTTATGCTTTTGCAGTTGATAATATTTTTCTTTATGTTAAAATAAGTGCTTGATTTTTGTAGGGTTCTTGTGGACCTACAAAATAGTGTGAATTCTTTGTCAAAGGGAACCTCATTATACATCTCCATTAAATTATCGCTTGTTAATTAAATAATTTAAAAATTTAGCATCATGTTTTTTTTTTTCTTCTTTTATTAGTGAACTCTGAAAAAGTGTATACCAATATTTCATGCTACAATTATTTTCATTTTTCCTCAAAATCTATTTGCACTTCAGGTAGTATTTGTACTCTGTATTGCTTTTACATATCTTTTTCATCAATTAAGCCTCTTATTATTGCTTGTCTCACTTCTTTTTTTCAAGTTAGTCCTTCTTTATAAAATATTACCATGTATACTATTTTTTTCATTTCAAACAGTATATCTCTATATTTGTCCATGTAATGTCAATAATGTGTTGTCCATTTAGATATTCATTCTTATAAAGAGTAATTTACTCCATTGTATTGTTTCTCATCCTTATCAAAGTGTTCCCCTTTTAAGAAGGGAAGCATTGTTGGTCCTCCCAGACACCATGCACAGCAAATGAACATGACTTCAGTATCTGAGATCTGCAGAAACACAACTTCCTCCTTGGCTGGTGGTCCACAGCCCTCCCTGGTATGGTTTGGATCTGGAATGTCTCCCAAAAGTCTCATGTGTTGAAAATGTGGTTACAAATGCAGCAAGTTTCAGAGACAGGGCTTTTAGGAAATGATTAGATGATGAAGGCTCTGACTTCATCACTGTATTAATTTATAGTTGGATTACTGTGAGAATTATTGTGTGACTAAATCTGAGAAAGTAGGTCATTGGGGATGTGCCTCAGAAGGGTTTATTTTCTTCCCTGGACCTCTTTTTTTTTTTTCTTTCTCTCTCTCTCTCTCTTTTTCTCCTTCCTGGGTGTCATGAACTGACAGCTTTCCTCAGTAAGGTGATCCAAGTGAGTGTTAACATTGAGGAAATATCAAGATCAATGTGCTATAAACGTCATAGTAATAGATGAGATGAGGGTCAGAGTTGTGGCTCAGTGGTAGAGTACTTACTCAGCATGCATGAGGCACTGGGTTCAATCCCTGGAACCACATAAAAACAAAAGCAAATAAAATAAAGTTATTGTGTCTATCATACAACGAATAAATAAATAAATAAATAAATAAAAATAGATGAGGTTAGCTAGTAGGATATGTGGAATTATAGGAAGTATGCAGACTATGAGGCATGCACAGGAAGACAATTTAAGGTGGAATTTTAAGAATGTGACCATATAAATTACAGTACTACTGATGGGATGTAGAAAGCTTAAAAGCAAACATAAACATCAGAGATACTGTGAATCATCTTGGATAGAAAATTTTTTGTGAAATATAGCTGAGAACAGATGGAAGAGTCCTAAGGTGTGAACAATGGTGAGAAAAGAGAAATAACTGGCTCAACTCTGAGGATCATGTCTGATCCCCTATGGAAAGAAGTCTGCACTCCTTTGTTCAAGGGCACCAAGGTTGATTTTGTAGTTTAGATATTGTGAACTGAGCTGCTGTAAAGACCAATGTGGCTGTGTCACTATAGCATGCTAAATTTAACTCCTGTGAATATATTCTGAAAAGTGGTATAACCAGGTCATATGGGTATGATTCTCTTCCTAGTATTTTGAGGAATCTTCATACTGCATTCCAGAGTGGTTGCACCAATTTGCAGTCTCACCAGCAATGTATGAGTGTACTTTATCCCCACATCCTCATCAACATTTATTGTTACTTGTATTCTTGATAGTTGCTATTCTGACTGGACTAAGGTGAAATCTCAGTGTGTTTGTATAAATATGTAAAAACTGACTCTAATGTCATGTATCACTAAAAACAACAACAAAAAAGAAGTCCACACTACTCAGTATGGACACTCTCCCAGGCTCCTGACAGAGGGCACTGAAAGCCCCACATTATTTACTTGGTGTCATGCATTTCTGCATCTGGATTCTCTCCTTGGAACACTTTCACCTTCCCTTTCCTTCCACAAATCCAGCTTGCCAGAGAGGGGCTGAGGATGTCCTACACTGTTATTAGGATTGAAGGGAATTCATCTGATCCTAATGAGATGAGTAGGAATTATTTTATTTTTTATGTTTTATAGCACTGACCATAAGAGAAAGAGGGAATTATGAATCTAATGCATCCTGGAAGTTTTACGATTTTCTTTTAATTTTTTTTTGCCTAATATACATTTAAATTTTTGAGATCCATCTTCTCTCCAAAGGGCAAGATCTCTCACCTTCAAGAAATCCCCTTTAGGAGCGAGCACGGAAGGAGCTGATCCAACATGGCAGAGGGGGCGGAGAGATCAAGTCTCTGACCTCTTCAGCTGCGTGGGCATAGGGAGTCGTAAATTGTCTAAATGCTGTTTGCTCAGGATCACTAGGCAATGCTGAGCTGACATGGATCTGGGGCGAACAGTATGGGCCCCTCAGAACACACACACCTAGCCCGGATCGGCTGCATTCAAGCTCCGGTTCTCCTGCTTCTTGTGACTCAGAACTAACGATCCCTCTGAAATAACTGGTCGGCCCTTCTGAACGTACAGAGGTAAAAGCCAACTGAGCCTACATAGGCAGTAGCCACAGGTTTGAAATGGGGCTTGGGAGAGACAGTCAGGACCCACCCATTGCATTGGTCACCCGGCAAAGGGAACGAACGGTCACCATTTGCATGGGATACGACTATGGCAGAGAACTGACCTCATGGGCGGAGGAGATAACTTCATTGAAACCAGCGTGACAGGTGTGTAATCCCCTAGCCATTTCTCTCCACACAGCGGGGAAACCTTAAGTGCCCCTCCCAGCTCTCCCGTAAGGGCCCCTCCCAGCTCTCCTGTGAGCGCTTAGCCAGACTGAGGGAATCAGGAGTGGCGCGGAACTCGCTGCGTGGAACTCCCGGCTACCACTCCCACCAGTGCTGACAACTGAGGTCTCTTGCACCAGCTACCAGGGGCGTGTCTACTGGAGGGCAAGCAAATTTGCTGGGGGTTCTCAGCCCCAAGCTCTACAAACTTAGGGTCTGAGGGAAGCAAACAGGTAGAGTGTGCCCAGGCATTCATGAAAACAGGGCTCCCAGGAGCAGCAGACCTGGCGTGTAGCCAGTATTGTGGTGAGCATCACAGGTGAGCGGGGCCTGGCTTGAGAAACACAAGAGAAGGCCCTAGGCACTCAGGTTTGGAGACCCGCCCAGTCTGGGAGGAAGAGCTACTGCACAGTGATTGGTTCCCACCTATTGAGAGGAGAAGCTTGACCCAGTGGGCACAGCTCCACCTACTGGAAGAGAAGTTAATCGAACTCTATGAATGCATTTATTATTATTTTTTTTTCTTTTTCTTTCATTTTCATTTTTTTTGTTGTTGTTCTTTAACTTTTTTTAATGTTTTTAATTTTTTAAAATTTTTTTATTTTATTATTATTATTATTATTTTAAATTGTAATTTTAATTTTTTTATTATCATTATTAATTAAATTTTTTTTCTTTCTTTCTTTATTTTCTATTTTTTTCTTTTGTCTTTTCATTTCTTTTCAATTCTCTTATTCCCCCTTCCTTGAATTCTACCTGCCTACTCTCATTCTCTTTAGTGACTTCTTCCCTTCCCTCCTAATATCTTTCCTCCCAAGCATCGAATAAATTTATAAGAGTTAACAGTAACTCAGCAGTCAAACAGAACAAGAAGTAACATGAGAAGCATAAAAAAGCAAGGAAGAAAAGGAGTTCAAACAATGAAGGACAGCCTAAATATTCAGGAGGACCTAGAGTCAGCAGAAAAATGGTCATATAAAGAACTCAAGGAATACCTTAGACAGATGGAATGGAACCTTAAAGAGGATACGAGACAGCAAATCAAAACAGTGAAAGAACACATTGAAAATGAATTACATAAACAGATAAAAGAAGAAGTTAAGCATCTTTATCAGGAGATAGAGATTATTAAAAAAAATCAAACAATAATTCTAGAAATGAAGGAAATGATAAACCAAATTAAAAACTCAATTGAGAGTATCACTAACAGAGTGGAGTAAGTAGAAGCCAGAACGTCAGATAATGAAGACAAAATATATCATCTTGAAAAGAGTCTAACCAACTCAGAAAGGCTGGTAAAAAATCACGAGAAAAACATCCAAGAGATATGGGATAACATAAAAAAACCAAATTTACGAGTCATCAGGATAGAGGAGGGTATAGAGATTCAAATCAAGGGAATGAGTAACCTGCTGAATGAAATAATTACAGAAAACTTTCCAGAAATAAAAAAGGAAACGGATATACAAATTGTAGATGCATACAGGACACTGAGCACACAAAATCACAGTAGACCAATGCTAAGACACATTGTTATGAAGATATCCAATATGCAGAACAAAGAGAAAATATAAAAGCTACAAGAGAAAGGAGGCAGATTACATTCAGGGGTAAACCAATAAAGTTAACAATGGATTTTTCATCACAGACGCTGAAAGTGAGAAGATCCTGGAACAACGTATTTCAAACACTGAAAGACAATGGATGCCATCAAAGAATTCTATATCCAGCAAAATTAAGCTTTGGATATGACAACAAAATAAAAATCTTTCATGATAAACAAAAGCTAAAATAATTTGCAGCCAGAAAACCAGCATTGGAAAGCATCTTGAGCAAAACACTACATGAGGAAGAAATGAAAAAACAATAACCAAAACCATCAGTGGGAAGTGCCTCTGTAAAGACAGAGGGCGGGTTGAAAGCTAATCATGGATAAACAAACTAAATTAAAAAAAAAGAAAATAAATAATCAAACATGGCTGGAAGTACAAACCATATATCAATAGTAACTCTAAACGTTAATGGTTTAAATTCTCCAATAAAGCGACATAGGCTGGTAACACGGATTAAAAAAACAAATCCAACAATATGCTGCCTCCAGGAGACACATCTGATTGGAAAAGACATACACAGGCTGAAGGTGAAAGGTTGGGAAAAAATATACCACGCACACGGTCCTCGTAAGCAAGCAGGGGTGGCCATCCTCATATCGAATAAAATTGACTTCAAGACTAAGTTAATCAAAAGGGATAAGGAAGAACATTATATACTGTTAAAAGGAACCATTCACCAACAAGACATAACAATTATCAATATTTATGCACCAAATAATGGTGCTGCGACGTTCATAAAACAAATTCTCCTCAAGATCAAGAATCAAATAGACCACAACACAGTAATTATGGGAGACTTCAACACACCTCTCTCACCATTGGACAGATCCTCCAAACAAAAGTTGAATAAAGAAACTATAGAACTCAATATCACAATCAATAACCTAGACTTAACTGACATATATAGAATATATCAACCATCATCAAGTGGATATACTTTTTTTCTCAGCAACACATGGATCCTTCTCAAAAATAGACCATATATTATGCCATAGGGCAACCCTCAGTAAATATAAAGGGGTGGAGATAATACCATGCATTTCATCTGATCATAATGGAATGAAACTGGAAATCAACGATAAAAGAAGGAAGGAAAAATCCTACATCACATGGAAAATGAACAATATGTTACTGAATGATCAATGGGTTACAGAAGACATAAAGGAGGAAATCAAAAAATACTTAGATGAGATCAGGCGCATACAAATAAAATACTTGGGAATCAACCTAACAAAAGAGGTGAAAGACTTATACAATGAAAACTACAGAACCCTAAAGAGAGAAATAGAAGAAGATCTTAGAAGATGGAAAAATATACCCTGTTCATGGATAGGCATAAGTAACATCATCAAAATGGCGATATTACCAAAAGTTCTCTATAGGTTTAATGCAATGCCAATCAAAATCCCAATGGCATTTCTTGTAGAAATAGAGAAAACAATCATGAAATTCATATGGAAAAATAAACGACCCAGAATAGCAAAAACAACTCTAAGCAGGAAGTGTGAATCAGGCGCTATAGCGATACCAGATTTCAAACTATACTACAGAGCAATAGTAACAAAAACAGCATGGTACTGGTACCAAAACAGGCGGGTGGACCAATGGTACAGAATAGAGGACACAGAAACCAATCCACAAAACTACAACTACCTTAAATTTGATAAAGGGGCTAAAAGCATGCAATGGAGGAAGGATAGCATCTTCAACAAATGGTGCTGGGAAAACTGGAAATCCATATGCAACAAAATGAAACTGAATCCCTTTCTCTCGCCATGCACAAAAGTGAATTCAAAATGGATCAAGGAGCTTGATATCAAATCAGAGACACGCCATCTGATAGAAGAAAAAGTTGGCTACGATCTACATACTGTGGGGTCGGGCTCCAAATTCCTCAATAGGACACCCATAGCACAAAAGTTAATAACAAGAATCAACAAATGGGACTTACTCAAACTAAAAAGTTTTTTCTCAGGAAAAGAAACAATAAGAGAGGTAAATAGGGAGCCTACATCTTGGGAACAAATCTTTACTCCTCACACTTCAGATAGAGCCCTAATATCCAGAGTATACAAAGAACTCAAAAAATTAGACAATAAGAGAACAAACAACCCAATCAACAAATGGGCCAAGGACCTGAACAGACACTTCACAGAGGAGGACATACAATCAATCAAGGAGTACATGAAAAAATGCTCAACATCTCTAGCAGTCAGAGAAATGCAAATCAAAACCACCCTAAGATACCATCTCACTCCAGTAAGATTGGCAGCCATTATGAAGTCAAACAACAACAATTGCTGGTGAGGATGTGGGGAAAAGGGTACTCTTGTACATTGCTGGTGGGACTGCAAATTGGTGCAGCCAATTTGGAAAGCAGTATGGAGATTTCTTGGAAAGCTGGGAATGGAGCCACCATTTGACCCAGCTATTCCCCTTCTCGGTCTATTCCCTAAAGACCTAAAAAGAGCATGCTACAGGGACACTGCTACATCGATGTTCATAGAAGCACAATTCACAATAGCAAGACTGTGGAACCAACCCAGATGCCCTTCAATAGATGAATGGATAAAAAAAATGTGGCATTTATAGACAATGGAGTATTACTCTGCATTAAAAAATGACAAAATCATAGAATTTACAGGGAAATGGATGGCATTAGAGCAGATTATGCTAAGTGAAGCTAGCCAATCCCTAAAAAACAAATGCCAAATGTCTTCTTTGATATAAGGAGAGTAACTAAGAACAGAGTAGGGTCGAAGAGCATGAGAAGAAGATTAACATTTAACAGGGATGAGAGGTGCGAGGGAAAGGGAGAGAGAAGGGAAATTGCATGGAAATGGAAGGAGACCCTCAGAGTTATACAAAAGCACATACAAGAGGAAGTGAGTTGAAAGGGAAAAATAATACAAGGGGGACAAATGAATGTCAGTAGAAGGGGCTAGAGAGAAGAGGGGAGGGGAGGGAGGGGGGATAGTAGATGATAGGAAAGGCAGCAGAACACAACAGACACTAGTATGGCAATATGTAAATCAATGGATGTGTAACTGATGTGATTCTGCAATCTGTATATGGGGTAAAAATGGGAGCTCATAACCCACTTGAATCAAAGTGTGAAATATGATATATCAAGAACTATGTAATGTTTTGAACAGCCAACAATAAAAAATAAAAAAAAAATACTTAGAGATAAATGAAAATACAGACACAACATATCGGAATCTATGGGACACAATGAAAGCAGTTTTAAGAGGGAAATTCATCGCCTGGAGGTCATTCCTCAAAAAAAGGAAAAACCAACAAATAAATGTGCTCACACTTCATCTCAAAACCCTAGAAAAGGAAGAGCAAAACAACAGCAAATGTATCAGAAGGCAAGAAATAATTAAAATCAGAGCGGAAATCAACGAAATTGAAACAAAAGAAAATATTGAAAAAATTAACAAAACTAAAATTTGGTTCTTTGAAAAAATAAATAAGATCGACAGACCCTTAGCCATGCTAACGAAGAGAAGAAGAGAGAGAATTCAAATTACTAACATACGGGATGAAAAAGGCAATATCACAACAGATGCTACAGAAATACAGAAGACAATTAGAAATTATTTTGAAAACCTATATTCCAATAAAATAGAAGATAGTGAAGACATCGATAAATTTCTTAAGTCATATGATTTGCCCAGACTGAGTCAGGAGGATACTCACAACTTAAACAGACCAATATCAATGGATGAAATAGAAGAAGCAATCAAAAGACTACCAACCAAGAAAAGCCCAGGACTGGATGGGTATACAGCGGAGATTTACAAAACCTTTAAAGAAGAATTAATACCAATACTTTTCAAGTTATTTCAGGAAATAGAAAAAGAGGGAGCTCTGCCAAATTCATTCTATGAGGCCAACATCACCCTGATTCTGAAACCAGACAAAGACACCTCAAAGAAAGAAAACTACAGACCAGTATCTCTGATGAACCTAGATGCAAAAATCCTCAATAAAATTCTGGCGAATCGGATACAAAGGCACATCAAAAAAATTGTGCACCATGATCAAGTAGGATTCATCCCTGGGATGCAAGGATGGTTCAATATACGGAAATCAATAAATGTTATTCACCACATCAATAGACTTAAAGATAAGAACCATATGATCATCTCGATAGATGCAGAAAAAGCATTCGACAAAGTACAGCATCCCTTTATGTTCAAAACATTAGGAAAACTAGGGATAACAGGAACTTAACTTGACATTGTAAAAGCTATCTATGCTAAGCCTCAGGCTAGCATCATTCTCAATGGAGAAAAATTGAAGGCATTCCCTCTAAAATCTGGAACAAGACAGGGATGCCCTCTATCACCACTTCTATTCAATATAGTTCTCGAAACACTGGCCAGAGCAATTAGACAGACGAAAGAAATTAAAGGCATAAAAATAGGAAAAGAAGAACTTAAATTATCACTATTTGCAGGAGACATGATTCTATACCTAGGACCCAAAAGGGTCTACAAAAAAACTACTAGAACTAATAAATGAATTCAGCAAAGTGGCAGGATATAAAATCAACACGCATAAATCAAAGGCATTTCTGTATATCAGCGACAAAACTTCTGAAACGGAAATGAGGAAAAACACTCCATTCACAATATCCTCAAAAAAAAATAAAATACTTGGGAATCAACCTAACAAAAGAGGTGAAAGATTTATACAATGAAAACAATAGAACCCTAAAAAGAGAAGTAGAAGAAGATCTTAGAAGATGGAAAAATATACCCTGTTCATGGATAGGCATAAGTAACATCATCAAAATGGCGATATTACCAAAAGTTCTCTATAGGTTTAGTGCAATGCCAATCAAAATCCCAACGTCATTTCATGTAGAAATAGATAAAGCAATCATGAAATTCATATGGAAAAATAAAAGACCAGAATAGCAAAATCAATTCTAAGCAGGAAGTGTGAATCAGGCGGTATAGCGATACCAGATTTCAAACTATATTACTGAGCAATAGTAACAAAAACAGCATGGTACTGGTACCAAAACAGGCGGGTGGACCAATGGTACAGAATAGAGGACACAGAGACTAATCCACAAAGCTACAACTATCTTATATTTGATAAAGGAGCTAAAAGCATGCAATGGAGGAAGGATAGCATCTTCAACAAATGGTGTTGGGAAAACTGGAAATCCATATGCAACAAAATGAAACTGAATCCCCTCCTCTCGCCATGCACAAAAGTTAACTCAAAGTGGATCAAGGAGCTAGATATCAAATCAGAGACTCTGAGTCTGATAGAAGAAAAAGTTGTCTCCGATCTACATATTGTGGGGTCGGGCTCCAAATTCCTTAATAGGACACCCATAGCACAAGAGTTAATAACAAGAATCAACAAATGAGACTTACATAAACTGAAAAGTTTTTTCTCAGCAAGAGAAACAATAAGAGAGGTAAATAGGGAGCCTACATCATGGGAACAAATCTTTACTCCTCACACTTCAGATAGAGCCCTAATATCCAGAGTATACAAAGAACTCAAAAAATTAGACAATAAGATAACAAATAACCCAATCAACAAATGGGCCAAGGACCTGAACAGACACTTCTCAGGAGGACATACAATCAATCAACAAGTACATGAAAAAATGCTCACCATCTCTAGCAGTCAGAGAAATGCAAATCAAAACCACCCTAAGATACCATCTCACTCCAGTAAGATTGGCAGCCATTATGAAGTCAAACAACAACAAGTGCTGGAGAGGATGTGGGGAAAAGGGTACTCTTGTACATTGCTGGTGGGACTGCAAACTGGTGCGGCCAATCTGGAAAGCAGTATGGAGATTCCTGGGAAAGCTGGGAATGGAACCACCATTTGACCCAGCTATTGCCCTTCTCGGACTATTCCCTGAAGACATTAAAAGAGCGTACTACAGGGATACTGCCATATCGATGCTCATAGCAGCACAATTCACAATTGCTAGACTGTGGAACCAACCCAGATGCCCTTCAATAGATGAATGGATAAAAAAATGTGGCATTTATACACCATGTAGTATTACACAGCACTAAAAAATGACAAAATCATGGAATTTGCATGGAAATGGATGGCACTAGAGCAGATTATGCTTAGTGAAGCTAGCCAATCCCTAAAAAAACAAATACCAAATGTCTTCTTTGATATAATGAGAGCAAAAAAGAACAGAGCAGGGAGGAAGAGCAGGAAGAAAAGATTAACATTAAACAGAGACATGAGGTGGGAGGGAAAGGGAGAGAAAAGGGAAATTGCATGGTGATGGAGGGAGACCCTCATTGTTATACAAAATTACATGTAAGAGGTTGTGAGGGGAATGGGAAAATAAACAAGGAGAGAAATGAATTACAGTAGATGGGGTAGAGAGAGAAGATGGGAGGGGGGAGGGGGGATAGTAGAGGATAGTAAAGGTAGCAGAATACAACAGTTACTAATAGGGCATTATGTAAAATTGTGGATGTGTAACCGATGTGATTCTGCAATCTGTATTTGGGGTAATATTGGGAGTTCATAACCAACTTGAATCTAATGTATGAAATATGATATGTCAAGAGCTTTGTAATGTTTTGAACAACCAATAAAAAAATAAAATAAAATTTGTTTTATAGTATTGAAAAAAAAAGAAATCCCTTTTAATTAATTCCTAGCAGTAGCTGCTAGTGTACTGTTGATGCTTTTGGAAGCCTGTAGTGGCACAGGGTAAATGAGCTCATTAATCGCTCATAGGGTCTACCTTTCCATTCCACTTCACATCTTGATTTCTGTCTGTTTCATGGCCAGAACTCTGTGCGGGTGGAGCTCTTGGATGCTTAACAGGCTCAAATTTTAAAAAATGACTTTAAGGTATAAAAGAAGATTCTAAGAATCATATGAAACAATCAGTATTTATAAAAGTACAAAGATTAATATAATATACTATTTATCAGAAAGAAAAGACCATTATTTTTATTTTTTTTCCATTTTTAATTAAAGAAACAAAATATCGATAATGAAGTTGAAATTCTTTTTATTCCCCTTCTTCTTGGAGACATGAATGGAGTCCATAATCTTCTAGTTCATGGTTTTATTTATTTTGTATATACAATTGACCCTTATTTCTTCTGTCCTTCAACTCAAGACAGAATTGTATCATATATCACTCACTCAGAAAAAAATCAAAATTCAAAACTAAAGTACAATTTTGAGTGCATAACACTTACACCATAATGAGGTTGAAATATTATAAGTCAAAACTCTATAACTTGAGGACATCTGTGTGTGGTGCTGTTTGTGATGTTATATAATACATTTTATCCCTCTGGCATGTAGCAATGTTATGCTGCATTATTATTATGCTACGATATTTTATAAGCCCATGTATTTCTCTGCTATTTATGAAAGTCATGCTATATCTTATCTTACAAACAGAAAATTTTCTTTCTGTATATTCCTGTTAAAACATAGTTTGCTGATTCCAGAAGGCATGTTAGGGAATTTACTTTCATCATAACAGTCAATGACAGGTCTCCTTATCATCTGTGATCTGTATCTATAAGATAAATCTTTCTACTTGGGTTAGTCAGCTTTTTGTTATTGTTACAAAACACCTAAGATAAAAAGAGGAAAGGTTTATTTTATTTTATTTTATTTTTTGCCCAGTTTCATTTCATGGTTTCAGCTTGTGATTCGTTGACTTTATTGCTTTGTCATAGTGACAAAGTATACTAAGACATGAACACTTGGCAGAGGAGGATTGTTCAACTTAATTACAGAAAGAGAGCAAAGGGAAAAAGAAAGAGGTAGGGAGTAAGGTCCAGTATGTCCTTTAAGTGCATGCCCACAGTGATTCAGCTTCCTTCCACTAGGCCCCAGTTTAGAAAGGTTCTACCAACTCCCAATCGCACTAAAGGCTGGGGAGCAAGCATTCAACACATGGATTTGTAGGGGATACTTCCAAACATAGCACCTTGCTGTCTAGTCTTTATGGCACTACTTCTTTTTGGCCACCATTCAAGTTCTTAAAGCTCTGGAGAAGGTGAGTGATTTCTTTTATATCTCTATTTGTAGGAATATAAAATAGAAATAGGGAATTTGTAGGATGCAATTCTTATTGCTGAAATTGAACCTCCAATTCTACTCAGAACATCATCAAGCATCCCCCAGAAACAGTAATCTAGAATTTTTATTCTAAACTTTCCATCTATTCCATGATGTGAACTACAAATACTATAAATGCTATAAGAAGAGTATGGTCTGTGCTGTGGACAACTATTAGCAAAAGGAATATATTGGAGCTCAGTACTAAAAAATGGGAGGCTTGAGCAGCTGAGGAGCAGAAGATGGACCTCACACTCAGCAAGGAAACAGCTCATACACAGATAGACAGAAGGAGGGGATGTGGGGAAAATGTTTTCCATGGGAGTAGAGTGAAATAAAAATAGAAGCAAATTTTGGACAAAAGCCTCCTTGATACACAGAGATCCTCAAGATTTGGTTTTCTTGAAGTGAGCAAAAGGAATCCAATAACACCACAGAGAAATGAAATAATCTATTTAAAATCTAGCTACTGAGTAGACATTAATGAACCTGACCATGTCTGTGTAACTTTAGAGTCAGATCTTCAAAATAAGACACTCAATAAATGGAATAGAAAATAAATTAAAATAATTATTTTTGTTCAGGAGATAGTTTTAAGAAACAGAAATTAAAGAAATAATGTGTATTTAAAGGGCATGAAGGTAATTCTCTAAGGCCCAGTGTAGATGGGTCTAATGTGGGCTCCAGCATAGCCCTGGCCACCCTTCAATCTACTACACTGCAGTTTGCCCACCTTGCTGGCTGCCCACCTTCTGCCCAGGCCCCTCAGTGCTGTCTTCATTGATATAGCACATTCTGCTACTATTTGTCACAGCTCCTTGGATGGACCAAGCCTATAGATTGAGACCCTGCATAGGCAGGAAGGGGCCTACAGAGGTGGTTTGGGCATTGCTGTATTGGAGCAGGAGGTAGGTACTCATTCAAACTTACAAAGTGAGGGCTTCCCAACATGGGGAATCTATTGCAAAGACTGAGCTACTGGAAAATGGACAATGGTCCTACTACCTACAAATAAATGAGATTTCTTAGATGGAATAATTAAAACAATTTCTTCTGAAATAAACAATAATGCTGGTGTGGTCAGAAAACCACACAGATAAGATGAATCCTGAGAAAAGCAGGTATCAGATATCGTGTTATCCATCTTCTTTATCAATTACACCATTATACCTTTATCCTGCTTCTACTAGGCCCTCCCTATATGCAAGATTTTTTGAGATACCCAGTCATAGAACCACCCCTTCCTTTTGGCAACAATCTTTCCAGAGTGAGTCTCAGTTCATAGCTCTTCACCAACAGTCTGCCTAGTATGCTGTAGCTATATTGCTCCTCTTAAACTCAAGTTGAAACTTTATCACCTTTGGGATAATCATTTTTCATATTTAAAAAAAATTAGTTGTAGTTGGACACAATACCTTTTATTTTATTTATTTTTATGTGGTGCCAGGGATTGAACCCAGTGCCTCCTGCAAGTGTTCTACCACTGAGCCACAATCCCAGCCCCTCATTTTTCATCTTTGACAGGTGATTAATCTGTCCAAGGCTAGTATGTAGTGGCTTTTTTTTTTTATAAATGTGAATTTTCTATATCACACTTGCTCTGTCTTATCATATGATTAGCACTATGTTATGATGCAGTAAAAATTCTTCATCCAGATTCTGGTGACATGCTTTTGTACCTTCCAGTCTTCAGAAGAGTGATCCAAATAAACTTCTGTTCCTTTTAAATTACCCAGAATTGGGTATTTTTTATACCAGGAGAAAACAGACTAAGATGCCAACAGAAGTTCCAGTTCTTTATTAGCTTCTAATAACTTACCATGGAGAAGCCCATGGTTCCCTGGGGTGAGCACTCACACTATTTATAGAATGTAATAAACCAAGCTTGAGCAACTTCAGGTGGTCATTATGGAGCACATTGAAAAACTTACCCTAGAGAGTGGAGCAAATCTGACAAGAGAAATGCATGAAAGTTCTGAGCTAATACAGACCATATAAGTGATTTGAATTACTTTATTTTTTTACCATGCACATCAGCATCCTATGCACAGACCATGATGATAACTAAAAGCATTTGTGGTGAACCAAGCTTTGCCCTAGCCAAGCAAGAATTCTTGGCTGCTCTCTAAGGGGAAGATCCAGCTGAGCTACTTCTGGAATATCACATATTAGCTCAGCCTTGCTTTCCTAAGGAGATCAGCTCTATGTCTCCTTCATTAACTTTCCAGGCAGCTGCAAAGGTCTTGACCATCATACATTACTATAGCCTAATTTTAAATGACATGATGACCTTAGGGCCAATTACACTGAGAAATTTTGCAATGTAAATGAATCACATTAAAGTGTTTTAAAAAATCTAATACTTTGCTGGTTTTGACTTCCAAATTTCTAACTTCAGACATAAACTGTGCCTATTATTGTTATAACTACAAGGCAGCTAAAAGCCAATGACACATACACTTGGCTTATGTCTAATGGATTCTTCCAGTAATGTTGTCCCTTCCCAGTATTCAAGAATATCTCATAAGTAGCAAGACAGAGATTCATACCTTCCTTAACTTGCTTGCTAATATGTTTTGGATTTATATGGTCACCAAAAGCTTTGAGTTAGTGGCTTTGTAAACAACCTTCTTTTAGGAGGTGGGGCCTACTGGGAGGAAGTTAGGTCATTGGGAGCATGCCCCCAAAGGGGATATTGGGATCATGGTGTCTGTCTATCTATCTATCTATCTATCTATCTATCTATCTATCTATCTATCTATCTATCTTTCTCTGCTTCCCAGCCACCGTGAAGTAAAAAACTTTGCTCCACCATGCACTTCCCACCATGTGTACTGTGTCACCATGTGCCCTAAGTAAAAGCACCAAACAATGGTACACTGAAATCTCTGGAACCATGAAACAAAAATAAACCTTTTCTCCATACCAGTTAATTATCTCAGGTATTGTGCCACAACGATGGAAAGTTGACTAACATCCTTCCCATATAGTTTAAATTGCTTTACTGAGATGTGATTTATGAAAGTAAGATAAAATAATAAGTAAAAAAGCACAACTGAAGGGAAATCAAAATAGAAAGATTTTAAGTGAGTCCCTGCTCTGGAACTAACACCCGTTTCCATCTCATCTCTTCCCTACTGATAGATTCAACTCACAGTATCCTATACCAGTCTTCCTAATCTCCTATAATCTCAGCTGAGCACTTCTTTGCCTTGAATCTTCAGAACTCAACTCATGTGCTTTCTCTATGCATTAGTCACCAGGAGAAGTTCAAGACTTCAGGTACCGCTCATAGTCTGCACTGTTATATGTGTATGTATATATATATATATATATATATATATATATACACACACACACACACACACATATATATATATATTCTTATATAATACAGTTATATTATATATGTATATACATATATATTCATATTTATATATTTCACATAACAAGTTTCTGTATCCAGTATCCTAATCACAAATATTTTAATATAGATAGATCTTGAAGACATATTTTTTGTGAATGGGGAAAGCTCTGCATTATATTTCAAGACTTCATTTTTTCACAGTCATCAAAGTCATTTTGACATTGATGTAGAGGTAAAATATTCTTAACAAAAATTAATGTTATATATAAAATAGAAAATATTTGGTTGTCATTTATAACTAAGAGAAACTTTTCCCAAAATTCACACCACAGTCTTCTGTGAAACCTTAGGACAATTTTGATGGTCACACTCTTCTTATTTTATACAGTTCCAACAGCAAAATAGGCAGGTCTGTTTATGCATACTTTACATGGACAAATGTTTCAGATTTAAGAATTAAATGGACTTGGAGAGCAGGTTTAAGAATCTTTAAACCATTCAAATTTTCAATATTATTTTGTCATCTTCTGGTAGTATTTTTCAAGATTTCTAACAAATGCCCTGAGAGATAATGATCAGTGACAGTTTGCCTTCATCCAAAAGCTGGTCTTTCATTCCTTCAAACATAAATAGAAAATGACACCTTTCTTTTGATGTACTTTTTGTACTTTCTGCAACTTAGTTGAAACATCTTCCTGTAGCCTCCTAGAAGGTCATTCTGCAAAACTTATACAGCGTTTATTGTTGTTGTTCATTGTAATACTAAGGGAGAAAGCCACAATTTAAGCTATGTAAACTATTTTAAGATAGGATTTATATTTTTTAAATTTGTTAAGAAATCTTCAGATAATGAGAATTTGGTGGCTCAGTGGTAAAGTGCTCATCTCACATGTGTGAGGCTTGGGTTTGATACTCATAATAACTCTTTTACGAAAATATTCATTTATTTTATCCTCTACAGAGGACAGCTGTAGATTCTGGACTAGTTTTTGTAGCACTTGATTTAGTTTATCACTTTTATTCTTTATTTGAAAATAACATTTGGGGGTTGAATATGTTATTCATAGGTAGAACACCTGATTAGCATGTGTGAAGTCCTGGGCTCTACCCACTGTTCTACAGTACCATTTTTTTTCTCTCTCTAGGGATTGCAATGCCCAGGGAGACTCCTACACTGACAATTCTATGTTGGAATTCCTATTTCCAGTTCCCTCTATAATATGCATGTGTAGTGTCCTTCACAGAGGGCAATAGATTTGACTGAAACAGCTGTGAGTTCTCAATGAAGTTTTGAAATCAAGTAATATACAGAGCAACCCTTTATTACATTCTGCCCCAAGTCTTGTTCTAATTTAATTACATTCCTAGGAAACAAGGATATTGATTTCTTTGGGCAGTTTATAATAACTGGAAGTACATACCCTCATGTGGAATTGCAAACCTAAGCAACATTCTGTAACTAATAGATGCTCAAGAATAAAATGCCATAGGGATACGTCTAGAGGCGTGCCAACAATTCAAAAATGATTAAGTTAGTTCTAACCACATACCATATACAGTACTTATAGAATTACTGCAAATAATTGCTATAATAAAATATTAGCAATGCCTCCCTTAAAAACGGATGACAAAATTGAATTATATATTGTATAGAAGGCAAAAGGCCTATGTTTGACATAAAATTAAGTCACTCCTTCTTTGTAGAAGTGTAACTGAGAGGACAAAAGCCCACTATTTCCCCATGCTTCATTAGGGAAAACAGTGGAATTTAGTATAAGCTGGTGGAAACCACCACACCAATTACAATGACAGCTCTGATGAGATCCTTGTCACTGTCTAGGCAATATCCTGGCTCCAAAATCTACAGCTTACATAGTCAAAGAGGAAAATGCAAAGGCTAAAGAACTTGCCAGTAGACTGGGTTAAATGTACACTGTTGAATTTTCTATAAATAGAAATACCCCTAAAAAATGGAATCTTTGGGCTGGGGTGGTGGCTCAGTGGTAAAGTGCTCCTCTCACATGTGTGAGGCTTGGGTTTGATCCTCAGCACCACATAAAGATAAAATTTTAAAAAAAGGTATTGCGTCTATCTACAACTAAAAAATATTTTTTTTTAAATGGAATCTTTTTAAAATCTATTAAGGGAATTCCAAAACTTAATTTAAAAATGTATATATATATTTTTTCCTTTGATGGTGCTGGAGATTGAACCCAGGGCCTTGTGCATGTGAGGCAAGCACTCTACCAACTGAGCTATATCCCCATCCCCGCAAAATGTATATTCTTAATAAATCTTTTAAAATATTAATTTACAAATTGTATGCCTTAATTCCCAATGCATATGCCTTTGTTTTTAATCCAGCTGATCATAGAATTTTATTTTTCTGATATACTTTTTTTTCCCTAAGTAATACTGCAAATAGTAGTTGAACTAAGAATAAGTCAAAGAGATGAGCAGGATTACTTGGATAAGTTTTACTAATGGCAACTAAACAGGGGTGATTTTGTTTTGTGGAAAGAGGAAAAGAGCATTTGCCAAGGTATGGAGACTTTTTTGATTGCCATAAATGTGGAATAAGGGGTCACTACTAGAACCTAGTCATTAGGCCAGAGATGCCAAGGATGCTGATAAACATCTTACACTGCACAGGACAGCCCCCACAACACATAATATGGAGACATTTTGATTGCCATAAATGTGGAATAAGGGTGAGGGTGGGGGGTCACTACTAGAACCTAGCCATTAGGCCAGAGATGCCAAGGATGCTGATAAACATCTTACACTGCACAGGACAGCCCCCACAACACATAATTATCAGACTCAAAATGCTAATAATGCTGAGGTTGAGAAATATTGATGTAAATAGTTAACTGCATTGTAGAATTGCTATGGTTTGTATATACAAATGTCCTCCAAAGACTAATGTGTTGAAGACTTTGTTCCTAATGCAACAATATTCATAGGTGGAGCTTTTGGGAAGTAATTGGATTATTAAGGATCTGACCTCATCATTGGATTAATCTATTTATAGCTGGATGGACTTCTGGATCGACTATAATAGGTGGGACATGGTTGAAGGAAGTTGGTCACTGGGTGTGCACCCTAGAAGAGCATTTTTTTTGCCCTTGGACACTTCTTCCTTCCCTTCTCCTTCTCTCTTTATTTTTCCACTCTGCCTTTTCCTGGCTACCATGAGCTGAACAGCTTTCCTTCACCATGCTCTTCCACCATGATGATGTTCTACCTCACCTCAGACCATTGATTGAAACCTCTGAAACTGAGCCAAAATAAATCTTTAAGTTGTTTATGTCAGGTATTTTGAAAACCACTAGCAAAACTTATCCAAATATCTGATTAACACAATAATGGCTGAGGAGTATCCGTTGTAGGCATACAACACATTGTGTTTATGTATCCATTTGACAACATGACATGGGATCATTTTCAATGTTTGATGTATGAATAATACACTTAGGAACAATTATGCAACAATTTTTGCATGGACATATGATATAATTTCTTCTGGGCAAATATCAAAAAAGTAGAATAGCTGTATTTTATGGTAAGTACTTGTAAATTTTTAAGAAAGCACCAAATTTGTTTTTCTTCTAATTTCCTGTTTATTCTTCTCAGTGTTTTACATTTTAGCCATTCTAACCACTGTAAGCTATTAAGGTAACTCAATGTGATTTTAATTTATATTTGTCCAAGACCTAACATTGCAGTAGACCTCCCCTCAAGACAACCCTGGGAACAACCATGCTGTTATAAATGCCATACAGGGAATTAAGGTTACAGGTGAAATAAAGGTTGATAATCAGCAGATCTTAAAATAGGAAGATTATCCTAGATTATCTTTGTGGTCCCAAAGTAATAAAAAACATTCTTAAAAGTAGAAGAGGGAAAAGAGTAGGTCAGAGTAATTTTATGAGAGAAGAGGGCTGGAGGCAGGGATGATGGACAGCCCACAAGGCTACAAAAGGTAGGTACAACAATTCTCCCCTTCAGTCTACAGAGACACATGCTACATCAACCTTTAGCCCAATGAGATCCCTGACATATTTGCTACCTATAAAACATTAACATACTACATTTGCATTGTTTCAAGGCACTTAGTTTATTATAATTTGTTATACCAGCAGTGCAAAACAAATATAGGAATTAAACATCTTTTCATATGCTTACTTGTTTTCCCTATATTGTCATTGGTGAAGTGCCCATTCAAATCTGTGGCCCAATGATTTTTGTTGTTGTTCTTGTATTCCTATTTATTTAACAGATTTATCAAGGTATATTTTATTAAACATTAAATTTACCCATGAAAAATCTACAATTAAATGACTTATAGTAAATTCTTATATTTTTGCCATCATCATGACAACCCAATTTAAAAATATCTTTCTCAATCACCAATAATTCTTCATGACTATTCCAGTTAACTATTATTGCCATACCAAGATCTTTAACCTACACTTTTGATGAAGTCTCATTTATCAATATTTTTCTTTTATGGATTCTGCTTTCACTTATATTATAATTTATTCATTGTCAGCCCCAAGATCAAGGTGATTTTATTTTATGTTTTATTAGAAAAGTTGTATAATTTTAGCTCTTACTTTTAGTTTTATTACCAATTTTAAATTAATTTTCATGTATTTTATATGGTAAGGTGTTGAGAGCCACAACCAAGTCAAGATGGTGCCTGGAATTTTGCCAGAAGGAGTGGTTGAGAAGTAAAGCCAGGAGCCATTAAGATGATGATAATTAAGTTAAGCTGTATATAATTATTAAGATAATGACTGATTGCTCTAACTGGATGATGCTAAATTGAAACAAGCTGTGTATTCAGTTGTGTATATAAACCTCTGCTGTCTGGCAATAAGGCGGCTCCTACTACTTCGGGTGCCCACTACTTTTGAGTTCTCACGGAGATCCCGTTGGTTGTCGCAGAGTTTCCGTGGAGTTGGAGAGTGTTCCCATGGGGTTCAGGCAATAAAGTACTTCCTGTTTGAACCTACAAGTGGCTCGTGACCTGCAGGTTATTTTGTGCCCAGACTGCGGCAGTAAGGGTTAAGTTTACATTTTTTTTTTTGCATGTTAATATTCAATTTTTTTTCCAACAGGATTTATTTTTAAAAACCTAGTTCTTCTCCATTGAATAGTCTTGGCATCTCTGAAAAAAATCAGTCACTTTTCTTTTTTAATGATAAGTATCAGCTTGCATCCTTGTGACTATATTTTAAATGTTATGCAAGTGTATTTATATTTTTTCTCCCTTTGAGTCTAAAACTTAGTAATAACATCTACCATAAAGTTAATAGTATAGACTGACCTTGAATAATCTACCAGAATGAAAGAAGCAATATCAATTTTAATCCATAATACTGAGAATTTGAAAATTACATTGAAAAATATACTTGGAACCTGGGCTTTAGTTTAATATTTAAAGTAAAGTTATATTCTACTGTTATACAATTTTATGTTGGACATTATTTTTTGGCTTCTGTGTTTAATCTCCTGTGAATTAGAGAAACCAAATACATATTCCATCTCATAATATACTGGAACTGAGTGTTTCTCCTACACTAAAAGTATATGCATAAATTTCAGATAAAATT
Source organism: Marmota monax (assembly GCF_021218885.2). Classification (NCBI taxonomy): domain Eukaryota; kingdom Metazoa; phylum Chordata; class Mammalia; order Rodentia; family Sciuridae; genus Marmota; species Marmota monax. The sequence continues at coordinate 101,387 of NW_026694517.1, read as the reverse complement.
TATTTAAATTTGAAGTAAAATTTAGTTGCTGTATGATCTTTAATTTTTTCCTTGACTGAAATTTAAACAGAAATATGCGGAGAGAGTGAAAATGAAGGTTGAACACAGTGGGAAAAATACCATAAGCATCTTTTCAAATCTGCTGGGATTCTGTGAATAAAAGAATCTGTTCAAATCTCTAACAAAAACTGCATCCAATCAATTCAATTAAGAAAAAACACCAAAATGACATCATCGTGTAAATTAATGCAAATATCCATTTTTCAACTTTTGCTTGAATTGTGGGAGTACTATATTCTTTAAACACATTTCGAACCCATCCTTATAGTTTAAACAAAAGTTGACTTCATTTGCCATCCTTTTGATTCAAGACTGAATCATATATAGTCCAAGAAGAAACTTGTATTGTTGCTGATTTTTTTGAGCACAGTAACTAAATATTTCGCTAATTTTGCTTTTTATTTTCTCCCCCTGGAAATACTAACTTTTGTCCCTTTCTCTCCCCACACCTCTTTTTTCTCCATAACTGCCCTTCTTAAAATATGTCCTGGTCCAATTTTGCAGAAATCAACAGTCAGTATAGGAATCATAATTTCCACATAAAGCAAAACATTAAAGTCCTCTCACACAATCTTGTGTTTCATTTTAAAGAGAATAGGACCACACTTCAGAGACTGGGTCTTAAAACCCATGTGCATTATGTAAATTACACTTCACTTTTAAATAACCAAGTCAAAACTGCTAGTGACTGCCAAACAGTGATTAATGACCACACCTAAGTCACTGCTATATCAATAGATCATGAGGAGCTTCTGAGCAAAGCCACCTGGACTGCATCTGAGGCTTGGGGTGGGCAAATTGACAGTGCTGCACACCTGCTGCCTGAATCTAAGGACAGGAATCAGTTCTTCATCCACATTGTCATAGCAACAAGGAAATCATAGCTGCCAATCAGAAAAACACTCTGACTTCCATTAATGGTTTTCTACAATGAGCTCACTTTTTAGAAAAGTCTGGGAACTGTCTTTGCTTTTCAGATTCTTGACACTTTTTATGAATTAATGTATTCACAAATGCTTGTGGTTATGACAACAAAATCAAACAACATTAATATTACAGCTGCTATAACACCTAGTATGTAAAGAGAACAGAAAGACACACAGAAAAAAAAAAAGGTTGAATATTCTTTATCTGAAATGTTCACTACCAAAAGAATTTTGGATTTCAGATTTATTTTCAGCCTTTTCAATATTTGCATATTCCTAACAAAATGTCTTGGGGATAGAACCCAGTTCTAAACATGAAATCCATTTATGTTTCATATATGCCTTGTACACAGAGACTGAAGGTAATTTTATAGAATATTATTAATTTCTCATGTTTTTTATTTGTTATTTTTAGTTATACATGACAGTTGAATATATTTTGACATACATACAAGAAGTATAAATTCCCATTTTTGTGGTTGTACATGGTGTGGAGTTTCACTGGTCATTTATTCATATACAAACATAGGAAAGTTATGTCTGATTCATTCTACTGTCTCATTCCCATCTCCCCAGCCCTCCCTCCATGCCTTCCTGTCCAATCCAGTGAACCTCCACTCCTCCTCCCCCCTGGCCTTCACATATCAGAGAGAACATTCAGCCTTTGGTTCTTTGGGATTGGCGTATTTCATTTAGCATGATAGTCTCCAGTTCCATCCATTTACAGGCAAATGCTATAATTTCATTCTTCTTTACGGCTGAGTAATATTTGTGTATATGTAAACATTTTTTAATTCATCTGTTGAAGGGCAGCTAGGTAGATTCCATAGCTTAGCTATTGTGAATTGTGCAGCTATAAACATTGATATGGCTGCAACCCTATAGTATGCTGATTTTCAGTCCTTTGGGTATATTTGAGGAGTTGGATAATTGGGTCAAATGATCGTCCTATCCCAAGTTTTTTGAGGAATCTCCATACTGATTTTCAGAATGGTTGCATCAATTTGCAGTCCCATCAGCAATATATGAGTCTACCTTTTCTACTACGTGCTCATCAACATTGTTACTTGTATTCTTGATAATTACCACTCTGACTAGAGTGAGATGGAATCTCAGTGTAGTTTTAATTTGCATTTCTCTAATTGCTAGAGATGTTGAACATTTTTTTCATATATTTGTTGATCATTTGTATTTCTTATTCTGCGAAGTATCTGTTCAATTCCTTTGCTCATTTATTGATTGGATTATTTGATTGATGGTGTTAAGTTTTTTGAGTTCTGTATATAATCTGGAGATTAATGCTCTAATTGAGGTGCAGGTGGTAAACATTTTCTCCCATTACGCAGGATCTCTCTTCATGTTCTTTATTGTTTCCTTTGCTGTGAGGAAAATTTTTAGTTGCTAAAATCCCATTTACTGATTCTTGATTTTACTTCTTACACTTTAGGAGTCTTTTTGAGGAATTCATCTACATGATGGATATTTGGGTCTATTTTTTCTTCTAATAGGTATAGGGTCTCTGGTCTGCCTCTGTGTTTTTGACTGCCACATTTTACATGAAATCATGTAGAATTTTCTACTGTATCATATCATGTTGGTGCTCAAAAAGTTTCAGATTTTAGAGCCTTTTAGAATAGGGATGCTCAATCTGCAATTAATCATTTTTGAGTCAAATAGAAGTCACTGCAACATTAGTAAACCATCTGAAAATTGTTTCCTACATAAGCCTAACATCTAATATATCATAAATTAGAAACATAAGAACTTCAGAAATTTTGAAACTCAGTGGATACTATTTACTTCTAGGTTCCTGTAATCTTAAATGTTAACAGTTTACAGTTTTATATTTCTTCCTAAAAGAATTCCCTTGTTCAAGATACCATAATAATAAGAGATGAATGTCAAATCCAAGCTAATACAAATATGTATTTTGAAAGAAAGCAAGCAAGCTTTAATTGCTCAAATCATAAATTTAAGATGATGAAAGCATGTTATGATTGCAGCTCATCTCATATCTTCAGAATGAAGTGTGAGGCACATGTGTCTAAATATGCACACATTTGAAATTAATTGACAGGCAAGTTTAAATTATTTCCAAAGCACTCAATATTTAACACCACCACATAGTAATTAAATGTTATTTGTAATAAAACTAAAAGTATACACATGTAAATGAACTTATGTTAAGATACTTTTGTGTCTGCAGACTTAAAATACAATTTTATGTCACAAAGAAAAATTATATATATTTTTTTACATACATTGAGATGCACATGAAACAATTTAGTAATTTCTGCTCTATGAAAGTCATCAGAAACAAAATTGAGTGCCAAATTCTATCAACAATAGCCATAAGAAACCAACAAATTATGCCAGGAAGTTTTGGAGGAGAGGACCTTGTGTATATGTAACAACAAGAACTATCACAAGACACTATACCTCAGCTACAATCTTGTTCACACAACACATCTGTGAGGCCATCTGCCAGCAATTTACTGTCCAAACTTGGACTGATATCAGGGATAACTGTTTCAAAACATCTTATGTAATCATACTCATTTCCCTTTAAAAAACTCTTGCTTTACTTTGCCTTCCTAAATACTTCTGTAGTTTCCTATGTGTATTCCATAATTGCAAATGTCCTACTTGTCAGATCAGGCGAGGCGGGCAGCGACTAAAGGAGGCAGATTTAAAAAGGGCCGCTGAGGGCTGGGGATGTGGCTCAAGCCGTAGCGCATTCACCTGGCATGCATGTGGCCCAGGTATGATCCTCAACACCAAATACAAACAAAGATGTTGTGTCTGCAGAAAAACTAAAAAATTAATATTAAAAAAATGTCTCTTTCTCTCTCTCTCTCTCTTTTTAAAAAGGGCCACTGAACAAGGCTTTATTGATATATCACTCCCGGGCGTTTTGGGAGCCACAACCAAGTCAAGGTGGCGCCTGGCATTTTGCCAGAATGAGAGGCAAGGCCAGCGAGCCATTAGGATGATGATGGTTAAGTTAAGCTGTGTATGGTAATTGGGATGATGAGTGATTGCTGTAACTGGATGATGCTGAATTGAAGCAAGCTGTGTATTTGATTGTGTATGTAGACCTCTGCTGTCCGGCAATAAGGCGGCTCCTGCTGCCTGGGGTGCCCGCTACTTTTGAGTTCCTGTTGAGTTCCCATTGAGTTCCCGTTGGTTCTTGAGGAGTTTCGGTGGAGTTCCAGTTGTGTTCCCGTGGGGTTCTGGCAATAAAGTAGTTCCTGTTTGAACCTACAAGTGGCATGTGACCTCCCGGTTATTTGGTGCCCAGCCAGACTGCGGCACGTAGGGAACTCGATCAGACCCACAGAGGGGACAGGAGAAGGGTCTGAGGAGAAACCGCATGGAAGCTTGACTGGACTGGACTTTTATGGGACTTACAGCAGGAAGGGAAGAGCTTGGGACAGGAAAAGGTGTTTTTAGGGTCCCTTGCCCCTTTGGAGTTGGTCAGGGGAGTTGGCTGAACTCTAGGATTGGCCAGGGGGTCCTGCTGATTGACAGGCGTTAGTCAGGAGATCTGATTGACAGGTGTTTCCACTGGCATCTGATTGATGTTCTTTTCCTGCATGGGCTGCTTTGTTCTAAGTCGCCACTAAGTTGCCATCAAGTCGCCACCACTGACCTAACACTACTCATAATTGCAAATGTCCTACTCATAATTGCAAATGTTCTGCTGAGTCCATTATTTTAGAGGAATTTCTATCTGTTGTTATTTAGAAACAACTTCAACCATGAAACACTGTTTGGAAAATTCAAGATAAATATGCCCATTTTTTTAATCCACATTATTTTTTCTGTAATGTTCTGTATTCATTTCTAATGCCATAGACTTTCTTCTTTTATTATTTTGTTTCTGATTTAAGAACTCCCTTTCATCCTCTCTTTGAAGTAGAGTTTTGTGTCCTTTCTTGAATTCAGGGTCTCCTAGCCATCACACAGTGTGGACCTGGAGTAAGAAAGGTGGGCAAAAACAGTGGGATTTCTCAGAACTCAGAGAGAGGAACCTGCTTTTGACTTAAGAGACATGGAAGGTGTAGAACCTTTGAGATAGGATGGGGTTGACATAGGTTGTTTTGGAGTGATCGTCTATGTTCATGAAGGTTAATATTTTTGGATCACCTGGAAGGTTTGGAAGGAAGACTAGGAGACCAAATGAAAATGTTTTTCTATAATTTCAATAAATATTTAATTACTGAAGAGAGCATGGTCTTACTGATCCTGAGGATAAGCAGAAATATCTGGCATACAGTGATAATCTAAAAGGAGAAAATTAACGTTTTATATAAGGTTGATTTTGGAAAGTGTAAGGAACTAGCCCCTACATTTATCTCTGGAAGAATTGCATTAGACACAGCCCACTCTACTGATCATGAGTAACCTGTGAAAAGAAATACAGAAAGAAACTTTTCTGAAAATGAAGACATGTTATTAGTAAAGTCTCCTTGATTAAAAAAAAAAGTACTTGTCACTTATCCTAGTTACAGAATGATCACTGCACAGTGATACATTATCAGGAAGGAGAGCTTCATTGCTCTGCTGTCCATCTGAAGATGTGAGGAAACTAAGAGAGCAGATAGGGGTCTGAAATAATGTCCACATAAATGACCATGGCCATATTCCTGATACAAGAATTTGCGTAGACTGTGAGGCAGGAGACTACAACTGGACCATAAAATGCAAACTGAGACCCTTACCTCACAGCACTACGGGGCCTAGTACTGGGCCCAAAACTGGTTGCATGCTCCAGAGAGCAAGTGTGGGGGCCTGGGAGGGGCCTCTGACTGTCACCAGGTCAAAGCTGTCATGAGAATCATGATATACATAACATTTTGTAAGCAGAAAAGTATTATAGATGAGAGAAATAGGTCTAATGTTTTATAACACAGTTAAGTGACTATGTTGACAAGATATAAGCTAGAAGAAAGGATTCTGAAGCTGCTCTGAAGATACATTTGAGACCATGTGGCCGATTGATTCATGATGGATTAGAGTAGGAATTCACACTTTTTGATTAAAATTGTCTAATGGTTACTGGAAGTTCTGTCCTTGTACCAAATGCCAGTCAAAAACAAGGACAGGATTTTGATAAAAAGGAAAAAGAAGTGTTATTGCTTTGCTAGCAAAACAGAATTGCAGAGGATTTCTGTCCCAGATGCTGTGGCCCATCAGAGAGAACAGGAGGATTTTTTAAGAGGTGATACAAAGGCTACATTCCAGGTGTTCTCTGTCCAGAGTTGTAATTCCCTTGTTAATTTGGGAGAGGGAGAGAAGAAAAAAAAATGTTCATTTTTAAAAGGTGCCTCAGTGACACAGCAGCAAGGGCTATATTCAAAGCATGAGGACGATCATGTCATATAATGCTGCATCAACTTCTCAGCTAGATGTCAAACCTTCAAGAACTTAATAAATCCATAGGGTTTGAGTATCTACTAAAATTTTATTCAAATACATGGACACGTGAATATCTGCTGACATTTTTCACATTTCTGTCACATCAACTACCTGTTTTGGTAAGGCTAAAATAATTTGATAATCTCATAATAAAGGAAAGATATCTTGAATTCTTCACTGTTGTTAACAACAAGCCCAGTAACATGGGTGTAGGTTTAAAATATTATTTATTTATATAAAAGATCCAGGAATATCAGCATAAGAGAGAAGTTAATATAAGTTGTCTGGATTCTACTATGTATGTGGTGCTAGATCACTCAAATATTTAGTAGTCAGCTTAAATAGGATTTTTTTCAATGGAAGGAGTAATAAATAGTCACATGGAGATTTAATAGCTAACAGATTAAAAGTTAAAAATCAAACCAATGTGCACATATCCCTTCTCACATTTTCGCATCTTGAGGATTTTGGCTGCTAAATGTATACAAGACAAATATAACAACTTTAATGACTTTTCAAAACAAAACAAGCAGTAAACAAAGAGACAACAAAAGCAGACTGAAAGAAAAGCAGTACTAAAGGCATTAATGCTATTGAAGATATTTGTACAATAATGCCTGCTATTTTATAGTATGATAATATAAAAGTAACAAGTGCACTTTAAAATTTAGCATAGATAAAGATTATCTTGTTAGGCCTTCTAGCTCACTGTACTTACTAAACCAGTCAGTGAGTATTCCTAGAGCAACTTGAATTTCCTAGATTTTTCTCCCCTTTAATCAATTTTTCATCAGGCATTGTACACCTTAAAATTTTCACAGGAACTTTTTTAGAAATGCATCTGTCATTATTTTTAAATTATCTGCTCTCCAATGAAGTATCATCATTTTGTTCATGGATTACCGCACAGTGGAAGGAAATGAAGGGATCTCTACAATCCCTATTGGCTGGGGAGGAGGGAGATCAGTCATTGTGGTGTATTTACCATCAACCACATTTAAAAAGTAGTACTAGAAATCTTCCTCAAGTAAAGAGAATAAAATGGATCAGTAAGAATATTCCTATGTGATTCTGCCCATGAGGGAGAACAGAAGGTTTTTAAAGATATAATTCATTCCAGGTGTTCCTTATAGGGGGTGTGATTCACTTGTTAATTTGGGAGATAGCCATTTCTTAGATCTTCTGCTGCCATCCCTGAATCTGAATTACGTGGTTCCTGTGGTGGGTGTATGCTCAAAGACATAGCCTACGATAGGGAAAAGGTACTTCTGCCAGGCCTCAGGTTGGGGAGGAGGAGAAAAAGAAGAGGAAAGGAAAACAAGTCCATCTTAAAATTAGCCTCAATGGCAGAGCAGCAAGGGCTATACTCAAATCATGAGGTGGACCAATGTTACACAAGGACAAAGCCACATACTGTTTTCCTCCAAGTTCACAAAAGACTGTTCACAGATTTCAAGAATATTTACAACAAGATGGAACATATTTCAGAGATCATGAGTACAGCTTTAATATTGGGTGCAACAACAAAAATAAATCACAAAAAAACTTAAAAGGTTATATATATTTGATGTTCACTGTAGTTTGAACCATGATTTTGATCTGGCTGATTACTTATAATAATGGTTAAATACCACAAGGGTTTTTGTGGTGTGGTTGAGTCAGAACACCTAATTTGTTCATTAATGACTCACTGGAATCCATAAGGAGGGTACTCATGAATTGACACTGGTTCACATTCTACACTCAAATGAACATGCTATTTAGTAAATTAAGATAATTTAATTCTATAATTTGATTGTGCTTACCACTATGGAAATAATACAATTTACTCATAGAATACTAAAAATTACCAGTTTTGTTTCATTGTATGATATTTTGTTCTCCTTGTGATTTTACAACATTGTCTTGTGCTAAAAAATTTCTTCCCTGAAACCACAATGAGTCTTTCACAATCTATCCCTGATATAATAAAAAAGGCATTTCAGTAAAAAGAAAATAGATCTTGATTTTACACATAAGGTAAAAAAAAATCAGTATCACATCTTTGTTCATTTTCATGTGCTTAAGAGTTAAAAATAAAAACTCCACCAAGAAAACTGATTCCATAATAGGATCTGCCATTCATGATTTAGAAATTTATCACTTAGCAAAGGAAGGGCAAAATTCCCTTTCCTCTCAGCTGCCTATAAATATTTCAGATTTTGTCAAAAGTCTCCTTTAAGAAATGTTAGAAAATAGATTCTGATGAGAAAAGGAAATATCAGACGTAAGGAAATGGAGAAGAAAGTACACATAGTTGATTTAGCTTGCCACCTTTTATGTCTGGATGTTGAATGTACACAGGAGATGTGTTACTGATGATGAAGAAGACAGTGATGAAATACAAAGAGCTTTTCTTACAGGCAAGGAGTTATGGCTCTGGGATGGCTGCCCCATCTCAGTTTGTCTTTCATTGCTTATCATCTTGACAGAGGTGTGTACATGGGCATGCATGCTTTATCTAGACTAACCCTCCTGCATAGAGATTGATAAGTAAACGGAGACCTCGAGAAATGAGCTGGCCCAGATTTACAGAATCAGGTAACAGCCATATGAATGGATGAAGATTCTCAAAGATTACTGACGCCTGTAGGATCATCACCAACCATCAAATAACCTGTGCAAGATCAACCCAATATTTCAGATTAAAAATATCAGTGGGAACAGAAACTTAAGAAAATAAACTTCCATGTATAGGCACAATATTGTTAAGTCACAATAAAACTTCTTGCAGTAGCCAACACTTATTTGACAAATATTTGCGTGAAACGCTGTGCCAAGAACTTATCTGGGAATACTACAATGAACACAGCTGTAAAAGAAAACAAATACTGTCCTCATGGAATTCATAAATTTTAGGCAATCTACACTGTTCACAAAATAAATATAGTTATATATAGAATGTTAAAATTTGTCAAAGTTTATAGAGAAAAATAAAGGAAAGGGAACAGGCTATAATTTTAAATAGAAAGTCAGGGGAGGATTTATTGAGAATGCTGCAACTGATCACAGACTTGAGAGAGGTGAAAACAAAAGTAAAAACAACAACAACAAAAAAAAATTGGGGATAAATTGAGGGAAAACATTCCAAAGTCCCGTAGAGGGCCAGGTAACACACTAGAAATGACATACTGAGTAAAATGTTATGACTATTTTATGTAATCCTCTAAATTTCCAAGAAGAATAAATTTGTGTGGGAGGAAAACTTTTATAATAATCATATTTTTCAAATATATTCTACTGAGCTGTGGGAATACTGGATTATAGGTTAAGGTATCACTTTGGGTTAGTATATTAAAACTAATTATGACATGGGTTCCAAAGCTCCAATGTTGGCTCTAATAAATATGGATGGCTCAGGGGGAGACCACATGTGTGGGAAGCATGTGCTGTAGCTTGCTGAGACATTCCATCTCTCATCTCTGGGATCATAGGTGGACATAAAAGCTGTGTGGATGAGGTTGGGGTCCTCACCCCAGTAAAACAGAAGCACCACTGCTTTGTCACTTTCAGCTTTGCTCAATGTAGAAACACAGATGGGTCATGGAAGAGACTGGCACAACTTTGTAAGATATCTCCTAAAAATAATGACTCCTCTGGGAAATACTTAAGAAGCACATCTGGCCACACCAGCCTTTGGGTATGTACACTGTTCCCTCAATTGAAGAAAACTGAGAGTAAATAAACTGTGGCAACAAGGAGGATGTTCTGACGGTTAGATCTGAAAGTATCTCAATGGTTAAACAGAAAGAATTTGTTTCATGTAAGGAAAAGTGAACGAAGCCAGAGAGGATCACACACAGGACAGTGGTAAGAAACAGTGGGTTATCTGACAGTAGGTGAGAGGAAGTTTTCCTGAGCTCACAATTCTCAGGAAAGGTTGTATACTGGCTCAGCCTAAAGGTAGGCATAGGGGAAGAACATCAATAAAAATTTGGTTTTTAGCATTTTATTGACATTGATTAGTGGGTACAAGCAGTTTAACCCTTTAGGAAATGAAGAATGGGAATTTGGAAGATCTGTATTTGGCCTTGTCCTAGGCACATAAGGGAGTGTCTGAGTCTTATCTAAGTAATTTGGGGAAGGGAGATTATTGCAGTAAGCAATGGCACAAGTAAAACTTCAAGATGGTGGGGATTTCTTTAACCTTTGCTATTTACTAAGATCTCAGGACTTAGGTAAATTTCAATAATATCAATATCAATACTTTATGATAAATCATAAATGATATAAATGAATACTCCAAGTCCTTATTCACTGAAGAATCTGCCAAATAAATATGTTGATGATTTTTTTTTTAATTTTAAATGATGCCCTGTAGCCTGGCACACATGTCCTAGCATAAAATCAATCACTTGGATAGTTGATCAACCCAAGATGAAATTTTGAAAAACAACAGGATACGCTAAACTACTCAGATGTTAGGGACCTAAGTAAAAAAAGAAAATGTCATGCCTGGGGCCACTTTATAAAGTATGAGGCAAATTATTCAATCTATTCTTTTAAACTATAGCAACAGACATAAAATATAGTGAAAGATGAATAATTTGAAATTTTGTCATAATTAACAGAATCAAGAAGAGATATAAGTAAGGGCTGAAGATATAGCTTGGTTGGTAGAGTACTTGCCTCAAATGCAGAAGGCCATGAGTTCAATTCCCACCACCACCACACACACAAAAAGACCTGTAAGTAGACATATCTTGATATAATTTTTAAATCTCATAGTGTCTAAACTTCAATTTTTAATTTTCAGTTTTCTTCAATAGGGAAATGAAAATTTTCTACAGAAATTGAATATTTTCAATAGAAAGTCTACAGATCCAGTCCCTAATTTTCTCATCTGAAATCATCATACCATAAAGTATTGCTCAATGTCAGTGACAAAATGCTTGCCAAAATCCCAGCTAAGCATATCCATTTTACAGTGGCAATACCTTGAGCTGTTGAGTACATCACTCTCACTGAATCATTTCTGATTAAATCTCTAGACTGTTACAGAAATGCTCAGACTGTTGATTGAGTGTCTTAGTCAATTTTGTGCTGCTATAACAGAACACATGAGATTAGGTAATTTATAAAGAGCAGAGATTTATTTCTCATAGTTTTAGAAGCTGTGAAGTCTAAGGTCAAGGGGTGTGTATCTTTCAAAAGTCTTCTTGCTGTATCATTCTATGACAGAAAACAGAAGAGCAGGAGAGTATTGTGAGAGAGCAAGAGAGAGCTAAACTCTCTTCAACGTGGAACCACTCTTGAAATAATAAGTTTATTGCCACGATGGCACAATTCATTCCTAAGGGCAGAGAAGTCATAATTTAGTCACCATTAAAGTCCTCACCACTCAACATTTGCACTGGTGATTAAGCTTCTAACACATGAACTTTGGAAGACACATTCAAACCACAGTGCCAAGTAAGGAAGAGACTATGATTAAATAATAGTGAGGATATGAAATCTATGCACAAGTTTTGATCATAAATATACTCCTTAGTTTCTAACCTCAGGAAAACTATATTCCTATGAGGGAGCCAAAAGTAGAGATGACATGTAATCACCATCCAACCTACTATAGAAATTTTCTTCTCAACAAGTCCACAGGTTTTAGCAGCTTAAAAAATAATATAGTATGTGATCACTGCCACTGCTGAAAAAGAAATCAGTTATGTCAAGTCCACCAACAAAACACAGAAACAGTTTCATTAAAGAAGCAGGTTCACTTTGGGTTTAGGTGAGAGTATCTTTAAAGACATCCATAGTTATTGATCTGATCAATGCAACACAGTGAAATTTTAGTTTCAGGCAAGGCACTTTATTGGATGCTCCATAAAGCATAAATTTGAAGACATTTTCACTTCATTACCACTGGACTATGCTTCAAAGATAACATATAATACTTGTTAATAATCACACAAAAATCACAATGCACATAGCAACAGAGGTTCATAAAGGAAACTCTTACAGGGTTCATTTTTTTTTTGGCATTACAATTCTTATTACACATATACAGCAAAATTGTATATAAAGTATATTGTATATAAAGTATGTTGACACCAATTTGTGTCTTCATACATGTACTTTGGATAATGATGTCCATCACATTCCGTCATCCTTGCTAACCCCCTGCCCCCTACACTTCCCTCCCACCTCTCAGCCCTATCTAGAGTTTGTCTATTCCTCCCATGTTCCCCCCTCCCTACCCCACTATGAATCATCCTCCTTATATCAGAGAAAACATTCAGCATTTCTTTTTTTGAGATTGGCTAACTTCACTTAGCATTATCTTCTCCAACTCCATCCATTTACCTGCAAATGTCATGATTTTATTCTCTTTTATTGCTGAGTATAATTCCATTTTGTATATATGCCACATTTTTTTTATCTATTCATCCACTGAAGGGCATCTAGGTTGGTTCCACAGTTTAGCTATTGTGAATTGTGCTGCTATAAACATTGATGTGGCTGTGTCCCTGTAATATGCTGATTTTAACTTCTTTGGGTATAGTCCAAGGAGAGGGACAGCTGGGTCCAATGGTGGTTCCATTCCCAGTTTCCCTCCACATCCTTGCCAACACTTATTGTTATTTGTCTTCGTAATAGCTGCCATTCTGACTGGAGTGAGATGATATCTTAGAGTAGTTTTGATTTGCATTTCTCTAATTGCTAAAGATGATGAGCATTTTTTCATATATTTGTTGATTGATTGAACAGATACTGAGAAGTATCTGTTCAGGTAACTGGCCCATTTGTTGATTGGGTTATTTGTTTTTTTGGTGCTTAGTTATCATTTTGAGTTCTTTATATATCCTAGAGATTAGTGCTTTATCTGATGTGCAAGGGGTAAAGATTTGCCCCCAGGATGTAGACTCTCTGTACACCTCACAGATTATTTCTTTTTCTGAGAAGAAACTTTTTAGGTTGAATCCATCCCATTTATTGATTCTTGGTTTAAATTCTTGAGCTATAAGAGTCTTTTTAAGGAACTTGGGGCCTAATACCACACAATGAATATTAGGGCCTACTTTTTCCTCTTTTAGATGCAGAGTCTCTGGTTTAATTCCTAGGTCCTTGATCCACTTTGAGTTTAGTTTTGTGCATAGTGAGAGATAGGGGTTTAATTTGATTTTGTTGCATATGGATTTCCAGTTTTCCCAGCACCATTTGTTGAGGAGGCTATCTTTTCTCCATTGAATGTTTTTGGCACCTTTGTCTAATATAAGATAATTGTAATTTTGTGGCTTAGTCTCTGTGTCCTCTATTTTGTACCATTGGTCTACCAGACTGTTTTGGTGTCAATACCATGCTGGTTTTGTTACTATTGCTCTGTAGTATAGTTTAAGTTCTGGTAGAGTGATGCCACATGCTTCACTCTTCCTGCTAAGTATTGCTTTAGCTATTCTGGGTCTTTTGTTTTTCCAGATGAATTTCATGATTGCTTTTTCTATTTCTATGAGGAATGTCATTGGGATTTTGATTGTAATTGCATTAAATCTGTATAGTGCTTTTGGAAGTATGGTCATTTTGATAATATTAATTCTGTCTATCCAAGAGCAAGGTATATCTTTCCATCTTGTAAGGTCTTCTTTGATTTCTTTTTTTTTAGGGTTCTGTAGTTTTAATTGTATAGACCTTTCACCTCTTTTGTTAAGTTGATTCTCAAGTATTTTATATATTTTTTTAGTATATTGTGAATGGGGTAGTTTTTCTTATTTCCTTCTCAGAGGATTTGTCCCTAATATACAGAAATGCCTTTGATATATGGGTGTTGATTTTATAACCTGCTACTTTGCTGAATTCATTTATTAGTTCTAGAAGTTTTCTGGTGGAGCTTTTTGGATCTTCTAGGTATAGAATCATCATCAGCAAATAGTGCTAATTTACATTCTTATTTTTGTATACATATCCCTTTAATTTCTTTCATCTGTCTGGTTGCTCTGGCCAGAGTTTAAAGAACTATGTTAAATAGAAGTGGTGAAAGAGGGCATCCCTTTCTTGTTCCAGTTTTTAGAGGGAATGCCTTCAATTTCTCTCCATTTAGAATGTTGTTGGCCTGTAGCTTAGCATAGATAGCTTTTACAATATTGAGATATGTTCCTGTTATCTCTAGTTTTTCTATTGGTTTGAACATGAAAGTGTACTGTGTTTTGCCAAATGATTTTCCTGCATTTATTGAGATAATCATATGATTTTTATCTTTGAGTCTACTGATGTGATGAATTACATTTATTAATTTCCATATGTTGAACCAAACTTCCATTCCTGGGATGAATCCCACTTGATCATGGTGCACACTCTTTTTGATCTGTTTTTTGTATTTGATTTGCCAGAATTTTATTGAGAATTTTTACATGTATTACACGCTTCATTTTGATTTTGTGTATAAAAAGGAGATATATGACATAAATGCTTATTATAGTGTCTTAATGTTGCATACTAGAAAGGAGTCAGCAGGTAACTTCCATGTTGGTATATACAGGACAGCCCAAAGGGTTATTTTTTATTAAGATAATAAAGGATTCTAAGTTTTGAATTATTACTCCAGGGTAAAAATATTAAACATATATACAGGTATGTTATTAGATTTAATATGAGTGGAAAGGGGGAAAAGATTTTATAAGGGACATTTATTTGTTATCAAAGTGGAATGATTCTACCTAATACAAAATGTAGCCACTTTTTGTTAGTGACTATCATTTTGCAATGTTCTTGAGTTTTCTACAGGTAAATTTTTTTTAATTTAATATTTTAAAATTAGTCATACATGACAGTAGAATGCATTTATGCACTTTGCTACATCATACATAGATGGGATATAATTTCTCATTTTTCTGAATGTATATGTTGCAGAATCATATTGGTCATGCAGTCACATATATACATACAGCAATAATGTCTGTTTCATTCTACTCTTTCCTTTCCCCACATTCCCTCCCCTCCCTTCCCATCATTTCCCTCTACCTAATCTAAGGTAACACTCTTCTTCCCTAGTGCCCTTGCCCCCACCTTATTGTGAATTAGCATCTGCATATTAGAGGAAACATTTGGCCTTTGGTTTTGTGGGATTGCCTTATTTCTCTTAGCATGATATTCTCCAACTCCAACTATTTACTGGCAAATGCCATAATTTCACTCTTCTTTATAGCTGAGTAATATACCATGAGTATATATACCACATTTTCTTTATCCATTCATCTATAGAGGGACACCTAGATTGGTTCCCGAGTTTAGCTATTTTGAATTGAGCTTCTGTAAACATCCATGTGGCTGTGTCACTGTAGTATGCTAATTTGAAGTCCTTTGGGTCTAAACCAAGGTGTGGGATAACTGTGTCAAATGGTGATTCCATTCCAAGTTTTCTGAGGAACCTCCATACTGCTTTCCATAGTGGTTGCACCAATTTGCAGTCCCACCAGCAATGTATGAGTGTTCTTTTTTCACCACATCCTTGCCAATATTTATTGTTGCCTGTGTTCTTGGTGATTGCCATTCTGACAGGATTGAGATGAAATCTTAGAGTAGTTTTGATTTACATTTCTCTAATTGTAAGAAATGTTGAACACTTTTTCATATATTTGTTGATCAATTGTATTTCTTCTTCTGTGAAGTGTCTGTTTTTCAGTTCCTTAGCCCATTTTTGATTGGATTATTTGTTTTTTTCAACTTCTTTGTATATCCTAGAGATATAGGCAAGCAAACTTAATTTTTCTTTTAAATAGGAGAACAAAAATTTCAAAGGGTAGAGTAAATCTCAAGGTTTCTCTGGGTACAAACATAGCCTGCATATGTGTGGGGGATTATTCTAAATCATTTTCATCTGGACTATTATTCAAATTATAAATTGTTTTTGTATTCAAATAAACTTTGCTAAATTTAATCTGTCTAAAGTTTTTATTTTAACTAAACAAAATCTTACTGGGCACTAGATACACTTGTGGTCACTTTATTTTAGTGGGTGGGGCACTTGTTCTTTCCCTCTGCCCTACTAATGGGCATCACAGTTTCCATATGGAATCCCAGCACCAGGACTCTGAGCTATTGTTAACACACCAGATAGTGGATTTACAACAATACATGTCTTGCCTTTGTCCCATAGTTTCTATGAAGCTCAAATTAAGTAATGTACATGGAAGAGTTTTAAGGAGTACAATGAATGGCAGCCCATGAAGAGTGAAGATGGTGGGTCTGCTGATTTTGGAAGAGCAATTTTTCCCCTAAGAATCCAGGGCTCTGGTGGAGCATTGGGGGAGGGGTCATTCAGGAACATGTGTGGCAACAGGAAAGAGAAAAAAGACAAAAATGTAAATAAAGACAAAAACAATTAGAAAACCATGGAATTTTAGGGTTTCTGCCATATACTTCTCATAGTCAGTAGATTAGAGGTCACCAAAGGGCTCTATGCTTCAAAAAATTAGAGAATAAATCATAACAAATTGTGTGGCAGTGTTTTTGGAGATGTTATAGAGTTGTGTTTATGGCTTGAACAAGATTGCCTGGAAAGGCTTTGCTTACTACTTCCTTGTAAATTCTACCTAATGATATGTATTTAACACTATGCTAATCTATAACACTCTTATGAAATGAATTGACTAAAAATAGAATAAAAATTAATTGGTTGCTACAATAATGTTAATTGTCATGGCTTACAGATTCCATATTTGTAAATTTATTTTCTCACTGGAGTCTTTTGGAAACCCTAAAGCAATAGTTGTAACACTTTCAGGGTAATTTGCAAGCATGCACTGAGGCACTGGGGTTGTGATTCAGTGGTAAAGTGCTTGCCTAGTATGTTCAAGATAGCAGTAAAAGAAAATGCATGGAACAGGGAAAAATTTGATTCTTCACACCCCCACCTTCAGACTCATGTTCCCAGCTGAGGTTGAACAAAGTGATGCTCTGTTTTGTCTCAGCTCCTTACAGAGATTATCAGAGGACAGAGGTGGTTGGACAGTAGGGTATCACAAGAAGTTCTGGCTCTGGGAACACTTGGAAGATGTTATGAATCCTAACACTGGCACCTCTTTGAAGCAGTCTTAAGAAAGTTGTTTGAATCAGAATCACTTTTATAGAACAAAGAAAATAGAATTTATGAGAAAAAGGGTTTTTTTTTAGGAATTATTATTATTGTTATTATTATGAGTAGTAGTAGTAGCAGTAGTACTAGTACTAGTAGTACCAGGGATCCAATCCAAAGGCCCTTAACCACTAAGCCACATCCCCAGACCCTTTATGTTTTATTTTGAGACAGATCTTGCTAAGTTGCTTAGGGCCTCACTACATTGCTAAAGCTGTCTTTGAACTTATGATCCTCCTACCTCAGCCACTCAACATGCTGAGATTACAGGCATGGACCACCATACCTGGATGTTTTTAGGACTTAAAATAGTAATCTATGTGAGATTGTATGTACATAAGTTCCAAAGGAGGAGATCATATTGAAAAATTCAGCCATAGTAGGCCAGTTATTGAAAAGTTCACAGACATTAGAGTTGCCCTTATGCTACTGTGAATAAGGTATGGAAGGATAGATGAATAGATAGAGAGATAGATGGAAATATAGATAATAGAACTTGAATAAGAAGGCAAACAGATACAAAGATCTGTATATTAGTCAGCTTTTGTCACTATAAAATACCTGATGCAACTATCTTATAAATAGAAAAGGTTTATTTTGGCTCATGATTTTGGAGTTTCCAGACCACAATCAAGTGGTCACATTGTTTCGGGCCTCTCATGAGGCAGCACATCATAGAAGAAGTTCATAGTGCATCAAAACTGCTTATATTACAAGGTAAGGACAAAAAGAGGTCAGACTAGGGGCTGGGGTTGTGGATGAGTGGTAGTGTGCTTACCTAGTATGCCTAATGCACCAGGTTCGATTCTCAGCACCACATAAAAATAAATAAAATAAAGATCCATCAACAACTAAAAAATGTTAAACAAAAAAAGAGGTCAGACTGGGATTCTACAATCCCCCTCAGGGGAATTCGCACAAGACCTAAGGAATTCCCATGAGGATCCACCTCCTAAAGCACCGCTCAATAACACCACTATAGGAACATAGCTTTTTTAAAATATATATATATATATATATATATATATATATATATATATATATATATATTTATCTATTTATTTTTTATGTGGTGCTGAGGTTCGAACCCAGTGCCTCACATGTGTGAGGCAAGCACTCTACCACTGAGCCCCAGCCTCAGCTCAGAACATAGACTTTTAACACATGAACTTTTGGGGAACATTCTAGATTCAAACTATAGTAAGCTTGGAATGTGTTATACTTATTGGAACAGCGGTAACCTGTTACCTGAATCTGGACAGACTTAGGAGACAGGGACGCATTCTTAGGCTAGTGACCAGCTAAGTTGTACTGGACTCTATGCTAAGAAAGGCTCATTTAGAGTTTAATTTCACTATACTGAAATGCTTAATAGTTTCACCTTTGAATTTGTGTTTTGTATGTGAAGGTCAATGGGAGAAGGAAGGCTGAGGTCCTCAATGGCTTGAGGCCTCCACTTGTCAGAGGTTCTACTTTCCCCTGCCTCCTGAAGCAGGATCTCTACCACCTAACTCTTTGCCTTTGGTGGTCAGTCTCCCCATTCTTTCCCCACCCAGAGACCTCTGCTGCCCTCCCCAAGTAGGGAGAGGCCTGAGATCAAGAGCACCACACACAGAAGAAGCTTAGTGTGGGGCACATGTACCTGAGACCTACCACGCTGCATAGTCCATGTGGCCTTCCCAAGGCAAGGATTGCAATGCTCTAGGTTTGGTGACTGCCTTTGAAATTCAGCAATGCTAAGATAAGCATTTCTGTCCTCCATGTGAGAAAGAGGTTAGAGAAAGAATGAAGCCAAGGGCTGAAAACCATGATTTTTGCTCCACAAAATGTAGAATGTGCAGAGTATTATGTTCAGGGCCATTCTCATTCAGATGATAAGGAGAATTAAAAAACATGGGCTGATTTGCTTCTGTGTGAAATTTCATGTCCTCAATTCTGTTTGTCATTCAGATCATTATGAGTGGATTTTCTGGGCCCCATTTCTGCATAATGTCATTTTTCCTTCTGAGTATCCTTTATAAGAATTACACATGGTAAGCATGTGTCACCCTGGGCAGTGCCCAGTGGGAAGGCATCCATTTACCCAATCTCACTCCTTACTCAGGTAGCTACCCTTTCCCCTCTATGTCAGTCTTGAATATTTCACTTCCAGAAATCTAAACTTGGATCTATAAGTCAATTTTTGCCCTTCATTAGTAGTGACCTCTGCCTTTAATATTTTATGTGAAGCAATAGAATTAAGTGTGCCCTAGAGAAGTACATTAACAAAATTGATGGTGACGCTGAACCACATCCAAGATCAAGGAGGTGATGGAAGTATACAAACCCCTATTGTCTGTGTGCATCCCTGAAACAGGAGTCCTTTTACCTAATTTCAGAAAACTGAGATACATTCTCACATTACAGTTATCATTCGGCCATTCAACATTTTAACCCTTAAAAAGATCTATTGAATTCAATTACTTGCCCAAAACATAGTACTAAATGTTTGCTTTTACTGGTCTAAGGCTGAAACCCATTGCTTGTCCTAGTACTTCTAAATATAAATGACCTAATTTAGATTTGTCTTCACTGAAAGAATTATATCACCATTCAATAGGGGTTGAAATATAAGAAGTATTACTATTTTCAAATATAGGGTTTCACAGTAGGATATAAGTTTTAGAGAATATAAAGTGTTCTTGTGAATGGCTTATGGAAATAAAAAACACAAGTTTTATCTTGGGAAGAATTTGTTCCTCTGTCTGGTTTAGTTTCTCAAAGAACTCAACCCTCTGCAATTGTTTACTTTGAAGTTTTCTGTTCACAATTATTAACAATCAACACAAGACAAAAGAGGGTCTCAGAAATATGGCATGCCAGGTAAGGAACCAGAAGTGTTTTTTTCACTAAACTTTCTGCAGTGAAGGGAATGTGCTGTGCCTGTGCTAAGGTGGCAGTCCCCGTCCACACATGGCCATGGAGTATTCAAAACATGCCAGATGAGACTGAGAAACAAATCTCTTAGTTTCACCAAATTTTGGCCAGCAGCTGTGTATTAAATGGTTTTCTGAGTAAAGAATTTTGTTTTTTTTAAAGAAGAGATTAATCACCAAAATTTTAAATGAATATCTCGTTCATCCATAATTAAGAAACCACTAGTTAATATGAATTATAAGATTCTAGCTGAGTTGTTTAAATTCAAAGATAACAGTAACTGTTTCTCACTGACCAGACACATGCTGAATATCATAAAAACCAAGAGAATCTTGCTCTTATTTCATGCTTCATCATTTTTACTTCAAGCATGCATTTAGTAGAGGCTAATTTCTGCTTGAGTTCTCTTTCTTTTAAAGTGTGAGTTCAGTAAAACTCTTCCTATGTTCTAAATAAGTTAGAACATCGAAAATTTCCAAATTTCCAAATTTTCCTATTTCTCCTCAAATATTTTATCTTGCAATGGGTATTATTTTTACCAATTTCAGAATTTTCATCAGTCAATGAAAGGTGAAGGCATTCTTGCACCCGCTGTCTGACAGGGTCCCAGCATGGGGGATGCTGCACCAGAGCTGTGCCTACTGGAAACCAAAACCATGGGGAATGTTAAGTGTTTTGTTTATGATACACATGATATGGATAACAGGGCACACGCCAACCAAGTTAATAATAAATCAGTAGACATGTAGTCCAGTTGCATAGTCTAGAACCTAGTGATTGAGGTAAAAATGTAAAAGCTTAATCATGATTGGCAAAGATTATAGGAAAATATTTTTAAACAATGTACTCAATATCTTAGGTAATCAATGTATGTCAGAAAAGATTGTAACTCTTGAAAATTATCTAAATCAAAGACGTTTCAGGCTTTGAGGCTATTCATTAACTCCTGAAAAACACCTGCAAAAAAAAAGGTATAAAAATAAAGGCCCTTCTAGGGGCGGCAGATCTTTCTGGAGGCAGCTTGTAACTTGCAACCTGTTGTCCTGTCTCTTTTTCTTTCACTAACACCACTCCACTTTAGGACCCATGGAAATCCTCTGGGGCTGGACCACAGCAGATGAACAGTGTTACCCAAAAACTTGTGATACCAGCCTTTTAATCACCATACACAGGACGAAAGCACTGATCGTATGTAGAATGTATATATGTAAAGGTTGTGTAGGTCCAGAAGATAGCCTCAGCCTTGATAAAAATTCTTATTCCCTAACAGCAAACAGATTTCTCATTAACTGGCACAGGACTTTCTGCTAATTTCCTAGTGGTATTATTTCACTGGTCACCTGTATCCTTGAACCTGCCAAACACATTATTCCTTGAGCTATATTTTGCATCCCACATGATCCACAAAACCCTGCCTGATCTGACCACTCATTTCTGCAGTCTCCTCTCCTTTGCCATTCCCACTCATTTTCTGATCTCCACCTTGGGATAACTTGTTTTCTTTGTCTTAAAGAAATTTAGGTTATTCCTGTCCCTGGACAGTTAGATTTAATTTACTTTAAAAGGTTCTTTTCTCAGATCTTGCCTGTCTAGCTTTTTTATCATTCAACTTTTACCTTGCACAGTACCTACTCTCTGTGACCACATTTATTTCCCCAATTAACACTCTCCTCATCCCAACGATCATGCTGCATCATTATTCCCTGTTATTATGGTTGTTATTATGGCTCACTCTCAGGTTTTCCCATTAGTGTTATCATGTTAACTTATCATCTCTCCCCCATATTGCTTGTCATATCACTCACTGGGTATCAATGCTACTCCAGAACATCCTTTTCTCAATGTATGAGAACTGGCTCCAAGGTGCCTTGAGACCAAAGAAGGAGAAAGAGCTGGGATTTCACAGGATGCGAATTATTGTAGACTTACAGGCACAATCCTGGGTAGCACTAAGACCAGTGGATGCTTACAATTTCACCCCAAAGTAGGGTAATATAAAATTGTCAGGATAAAAGTGAATTTATCCAAACTAGAATGTATCTGGTTTATCTCAAGTTTATATAAAAAATCAGCCAACCGTTGGTGTGAACATACTTTATATACAGAGATATGAAAAATTGTGCTCTATATATGTAATAAAAATTGTAATGCATTCTGCTGTCATGTATTTAAAAATTAAAATCAATTAAGAAAATCAGCCAACCAGGCTGCAGTCTAAAGCTCCACATACCACTCTATGCTTTTGATTATTTATAGTACGAAAGAAAACTATACAGGGAAAACCAATCAGGGTTACTCATGAGCAGTAATGGTGGTTACAGCTCAAGATAGCTATAGTCAGATTAAGCTGAATTCCAACAATTTCCTAACACAATAGCTAGTATGTACTGTATCCTCAGGAATACTTGATTACATGAGGTACCTTAAGTTGTAACTGATAATTAAGACCTATTAACTATAGTTGATGTTTTCTTTCTTATTTCTCAAATGTGCTTTATAAACAAATCTCTTATTGGGATACTTGGTGGTAGTGGTAGAAGTATACATGCCCATTGCAGATGATCAAGTACCATCATCTAGGTACTTAAAGTTTGAGTTTTCAAATATTTGTCTGATTCACAGAGTTTTCTTCTAAAAATGTAAATGTCCTTTTGTGGTGATTCTTCTCATGTATTATAATAAACACTGGAAAATAGATGATATAGATAGGACTGGTTCCTGCCCTTGGAGAGTGTTATTATTTAGATTTTAAATGCTCCCCAAAGGCCCATATGCTAATTACTTGGTCACCAACCTCTGGTGCTACTGGGAGGAAGTGGAACTTTTATTTTGGTAGGGCCTTTGGGGAAGAAGTTAGGCCATTGGTTGAATACCATTGACAGGGTTATCAGGACCCCAAACCATTCCATTCCCTTTCTCTTTGCTTCCCTGCTACCATAAAATGAATGGTATTGCTCCCCCACATTCTCCTTCCATGATTTTCCACTTTGCAATAGACTGAAAAACAACAGAACCAATCAACCAAGGACTGAAAACCATGGGGAACTGTTTTCCCCAAAACTATAAGCCAAATGGGCTGGAGATGCAGCTTAGTTGGTAGAGTGCCTGCCTCACATGCACAAGGCCCTGGGTTCAATCCTCAGCACCACCAAAACAAAACTGTAGGCCAAAATAAATCTTTACTCTATTAAACTGATTATCTCTGATAATTTGTCACCATGACAGAAAGCTGGCCTCTCATTTATTCTTGAGAGCATCAGGTATACAGATTAAGTTTCATAAAAATACTTTTTTAGAAATGAGAAAATAAGAGAGAACTTAAAAAGACTAATTTTGCTGACTCTCCTTTTTTTGGTCTCAAATCAGTCCTGTAAACAGAACATGAAGTATGTATGAGCACTCTGCCAAAGTAAATGACTCATCTATTGAGCAGTTCTAAAAGCGTGTTATGGCTCAATCTATCAATTTTATTGTATAACTGTCTGCTTCCGATACATTTCAGAGATAAATCTTGGACAAGTAGTATGATCAGAAAAGTATTTTGATCTATAAGATTTTGTAGTTCTATTGATCTATAATTACATTTCAAGGTTTGAGCTATTTCACACTTCTCATGTTGAGTCTGTTAGGAGTCAGATTGATTCAATGGTGGGTGTAATCCTCTCTTGTCAGTATTTCTGCATAAGACTATTTTGTTCCCCTTAAAAATCATATAGCTGTGTTAGAGGTAGATCTATAATGAAAAAACAAAATAGTGTTCACTTTTTTTTAACACTACATACTACAAGTAGAATTGAAGTATTAAAAGATATAATTATTCTGTGCTATGAATTTGTTTAATGTCATTGCTGCCTTAGCATCAATTCTCAGGCCTGACCTAAAGTTACCTGAAACCAGTCATGTACCACTGCCTCTGGCCTTGTTAAAACTACCCCTTTGTGTGTTGTTTGCAATATGGTCTTGTTTCTCATTCCATACAAAGACAACACACTTCACTGAGGCTGACCATGATAAAATATAATTATCAATATCAGAGTCATATAATAAGTTCACGGCTTCCAGTATGTTTTCTTTAAACTAATCACTCTAACTTACCTAAGGGAAAGCCTGAGGGATAACATCCCTGCACCTTAAGAAAGGCATAGTATTTCTCTCTTCTTTCTCTCTTGTTTCCCACCCACTTGGCTGAGCACTTCAAGACTCACCATGACCCTTATCTTCTCTGGGATCTGTGGGTAATTAATTTCCTCTGATGCATGTATTTTGTTTTCACTTCCTCACTGGGTCTTATTGAACACACACACAAATCTTGACCACCGTCACCTTAGAGGGAGACCACAAGACCGAACTAGGGGAAAAAACAAAAACAAAAACACAACTCTCTATTGTTTTATGACCAATTTCCTTGCAAATTTTGAGTACTGGACTCATTTTAAAAGACATTTCTTACTTATAACCTGAATCGATCTAGAAATTCCTAACACTAGAATGACAATTTTTGCTTCAATATTTCTACTTCCAAGATTGAGTTAAGCACAAAATAGTGAACAACATCCTCAGCTATTGGATTTGTCTTTTTGCAAAATCCTTCCTAGCATCCTCAATGCAAAGTCTGTGGTGAAAGTTTTTCTCTGGGATTCCTGGATTCTAAATTAGTCCCAGTAGGGGAGCCCAGGCAACCAACAAAGCTGCTCTACTGGAGTCTTATTACATGGCTGGGTAGCCATAGGGAAGGCCAAGGGCAATGAGAATTCTCAGACTTTAATTTCTCATCTACTCCCTTCCCTGTGCTTCCTTCCCATGGCAGCACCCTGGGCTCAGTCTTAAATGCAGGCATGACCCACCAGGGCTGACTCTCAGGAATGTGTGATGGGATCTTAGAAGTGGTGATTTTTAAGATCCTCCTATACAATTTTGATCTTCTAATGAAAAACCAGCCTCTACCTCAGAGCAAAGCCAGTCCAAGGAAGGGACATGACCTTTGTCCTTGAAAAGACCCACAGAGCACTCCTAGGCACATTCCCACCCTGCTAAGTTGCTTATCTACAAATAACAGGAGAGATCTGCTGCGCCAGGTGTCCCTGACTCAGTCAGGCTAGGTGGGGATCCATAGCAACCCCCTAGCAGCCACCAATCATCATGAGACAGGGAAATACCTGGGTTGCCAGATGACCCTCCCAGTAGTTTTTGGTGGTTGATAACGTGTTGGGAAACCATGTAGTTCAGCACGAACACCCCTCTTGGCTTAAACCAATCAGTTCAAATGAATCCCCTCTTGTAGTAACCAATCACCCTTCCCCAACTTGTTCCCGCCAGTGAATGTGCTAATCATGTTTTACAGTTGTTATTTGATTTTCCTGCGGTGGGTGACGATTTGCTAAGAAATGCTATGGGATGCATGTGAAGTCCCTGCCTTCTCCAAAGAATATATAAAACTGCTGCAAACCCTGGGCTCGGGGCCTCTCAGGGTCACCAGTTGCTGTGTGTGCGCGTGGAGGACCCAGCTAGCTCGCAATAAACACCTCTTTGCTGCTTACATCGATCTTGGGTCTCTTGTGTTCTTTTGGGGGTCCCGAATTCGAGTATAACACTAATAAGCTTAGGAAGGCAAAACTAGATTCTGTGGAACAAAAAACAATAATTTTTAAGTTGGATTTGGTCTTCTTCAACATTCCTGTCCTTTCACAGTTTCAGGTTTAATTCGCTTTTTTTTTTTGAACCATGATTTCATTGATAATGCATATACTATAATTGTTCCAAGTTCTTTATCTGCATGAATATGTGTATGTATGCTGTAATCACAGCACACCATAAGATACAAATGATTTCCTCTTTAAATCTATCTTGAGTGAGCACTTTAGAAAGAAAGAAGAAGGAGGAAGGGAAAAATGTGCATTATTATTTTTGGCACTCTAATAAAGTTGTGTAGGAGTTAACTAAATATTTTATGGACAAGACTCCCATAGGCCTGTGGGCACTATGGAAACCCCAACAAAATGCCATATTTAAAAAGTGCTGCATAACCATTAGCTAACACCTAGAGCAGAACATGACATTTTTCTCTCTTTAACTTTCCATGAACTAGGAGACTGTGTATTTAAAAATTACATTGAGCCCGATCAAAATGAAATCTTGTTTTTCTCACTCTGGGGAAGGAAAATAAAATTGAGAATGCGGTGATATTAACAGAAAATGGATTTATTATAATTCCAGATATACTCAGTTGGGAAAGTATGAATGCCCTTAGTTTTTCTTTCTAGAAGATTCCTGTGGACGCTTGAAATCACCAGAGTTCATTTCCCTCATTTGCTCACCATAGCTCACAGTGTCTGTCAAACCTCACTTTTAGTTTTTATCCACACTTTCCCCCAACATTACATTTGATTTATAGATTTTTTTTTCTGTAAGCCATGGCTTATCACTATTAAAATGTTGTGAGATGCTTTAGAATGAGGACGTTGAATAATGTGAATTAAAAAAAAAACATTTCTGTTATATCCTTTAAAAATACCTTTTCAAACACACACTAAGTGATGCCAGTCACATGCCAAACTGTGCTCATGGAAAGATAAGTAGCTGAAGACCATCTCTAGCTGGGAATGGACACCAGCTAGAAAGGAACTTTGCTTTGGACATGGAGATTATTTTGAGGGGATGCTGCAGATTAGTGTCCAGTGCAGGAAAGAGAAATGAGCAGCACAGCATCTAAGCTGAGACCTGTTTGTAGAAAAATGCAGCAGATCATTGTTGCTGTGAATCTAGGCAACACCCACTAGAGAATGAGGCGGTGAATGTGGGACTTTGGTGATAACAAGTCAGAACATTTGTCTCATGAGAGGAGGGGGCATTTTGGACACAGCACATTTTCATGAAGTACACTGAGGTGTTTAGAGACTGGCAATTTCTTGTAGTGAGAAAGGAAAGAGATGAATCTGAGGGAGTAAATTTGGGCCACTTTAAAGAGACAGGGACCTTGAATATCAAATGAAGAACAGGGATTGTATCCCACATTCAAGGAAAGTCTTTTAGGCAAAAGGGACAAAGGAAGAATTATTCGCTTGAAGAGCCCAGGAGAAGGGACTCACCAAGAGCAAGGACAGGGGAATACATTTCAGAAAACATTTTTTTACATGCATTATCCAAAGCTGAGATAATAAACAGTTGAGAACAGTTTACAATATACACTATTCTATTTGGAATCCACCAATTCTTTAATGCTACTGTAGTTGCTAGTTAAGTCAGCTCCTGGTGTACAATTGAATTTTGTGCTTTTATCTCTGTTGCCTTCTTTTCGAAACAGCTGCAATTAAATTAAAGTGGTAGTAACTTCACAGTGACAACAGCTTCTCCTGGGGAGTGTTCAGGGAAGCCAGCTCTCCATCTCCTGTGTGGCTTGGGCTCATATCCAGGACCTGGCAGAGCATGTCCTAGATCCCTGAGTCCCTGGTTCTTCCTAGGTCTGTCAGATTGGTGAGTGTGGACTCACTGCTCAAAAGAGCCTTCCCTTTCAACTCTATGTCTCTACTGGGAAAATATGTGGGCCAGAGCTGCCCAGGCTGCCCCAGGTTGTCCTCTGCAAACTTAAACACCAGCATTTGACAACAGTCTTTACCCATAGCTTGTTAGGGCTGCTATACAATAAGGATGTGACCCAGCAGGACTGGGTCATTTAGTAAGTCCGAGGTGGCTTCACTCAGCTAAAACCACATGCCCACCGGGAAAAGCCTGACAAGTCTGATAGCCATGAATGTGATAAAGGAGATGCTGGGGAGGACAGGACTTAGGGAAGTTACAGAGCCCCTGACAAAGGCACCCAGGAAAAGGTGAGACTTGGTGGGTCAACAGGAAGATGTTGGATGTAGTTATTAGAGAAGCATGTGCTTTTTGCTGGCTCCTGACTGTGCTGTTAGTTTTCTATCATGATCACATCCTGGTGCGCGTATGTCTCTTAAGGACTCAAGGCAGCTTTAAAAATGGGCATGTTTTATATCACAGTAGCTCTCTTTTCCCCATCACACACTTGTCTGGTCTCTGATAGTTGGGAGCATCTCCAGTACACTTTAAGTCTTAAATGACAACAGGTTCTTCCTCTAACAGAATCTGCAGGTATTGAACCCTTCGTCAGTGGATGGAGCAGAGCTGCTCCAGAGGAAGTACAATTAAGCACAGCCTATTTGTTCTCTGTAAAAGTATACTAACCATGTGCAGGTCTTTTCATTTAGTAATAGCTGGAATCTATTCACATTTTTGTTTTAATTTTAAAACTTTGAAACAAGTCAAGAAAAATTGAATAATACTAAAATGCACTCATCAGCATGTTTTAAAATAAGATACTGTTTTTCAACATTGATCTTTAAAAAAAAAAAGAAGCATTTTTATTAATGTGAATGTTGCTCATGAGACCCAGAATAACTAATACAAGGAGAAAGAACAACCACTGAACATCCTAAAATATGAATGGAGAAATTCAATGTGTGTGTGCATATATATATATATATATATTTTTTTTTTTTTCTTTTTTTTCCCCAAAGGCTTAACTATAGGAAATGGTAGAACTAGGATGGGCCTAATTCCTCAGTGAGAGGTGCCTGGGCATGCTTAACTGGTAGATGTTTCAAGATAGCCTGGATACTACTATGAGTTTCTTTGAGTAATTTGTAAGTGCATTTATTGATTGATTTTAAATATGGGATGTGTATTCATTGACCATTTTTCCCATCATTATAATAGAACAGAAAGATGGAAAAATTATTGGCACAATAATTTTTCATAGGGTTTGGGAGGTTTTTTTTTTTTTGCAATTCCCCTCAAATTTTTTACAATAAATATGAGGGAAAACATGAATTTTCCCTCAGTAGAAACTTGAGTAATAAATCTTCAAAGGGGGGGCGAGGGGAAGGGGGAAATGCAGGTAAAAAAGATGATGGAATGCGATGGACATCTTTACCCTAAGTACATATATGAAGACATGAATGGTGTGAATGTACTTTATATACAACCAGAGATACAAAAAAAGTGTGCTATATATGTGCAATATGAATTATAATGCATTCTGCTGCCATATATAATAAATTAGAATAAAGAAGTATATATATATATATATATATATATATATATATATATATATATATATATATAAAAGCGTGTGTTGGAGAGTGTTATGAGAGCTCCCTGGGGACCTTTTCATGCTGCTTAAGCAATTTTTTCATCTCAATAAAAAAAAAATGAATTTGAAGTGCTGAAAAGAAGATAAGTTGTGCAGGTTGAATGATTAATAAGAATGTTAAAAGAAAACAGAAGTCAAGTTCAAATCCAAATGCAATTTGCATTTGCACAGTACAGACCACATTAAGTTCTTCTAAACTCTTTTTCTAAAGACACAGCTCTGAGGCTTTGTTCTGGTATTTCCACTGCCCCCCCCCCCTTTTTTTTTCTCCTTTTGTGCTTCCAGATATTTCTGGACAAGTTCTGATCCTTGAATCTTTTTTTTTTTTACTCCTCAAAATTCATTTCTTTCAGATATCCAAAGAATTCCTTAAACTTAAGTAAACTTAGCTAATTAAGCCACCATAAAGATTTTTTTAAATTTCTTCACGACATTGTTCCCTAATTTTTTTTTTTGCAAAGTTTGTATTGTTCTAGAATATTGGCATGAGAAAGGGTTAGAATGTTATTGAAAATCAAGATAGATACATTTGCTGATAATGAGCTTAAGATCCCTTTAAAATCTCTTAATATGTTAAGATACTCAACATACTGATTTTATGTATTTAATTTCCAATGAGAAAGTCAAGTTGAATAATAGTATTTCATATGGTTCATCCTCAAACCTGGATCATGTCTCTACTCATTTTGTGAACAAAGAAAAGTAACTTGTGATCACATTCGTTAGGACTCAACCTGGGAATATGGTCCAGTTGTGTATTAGATCGTGGCTCTTCTAATAACAAGATGGTCAGAGACCAAATGACAAGGAAAAGTATCAGGGATGATAAACCAAACAGAAGATGTTCACTTATTTTATTTTTATTTATTTTTGGAAGGGAGTAGTGCTGGAAACTCAACTGGGTACCTTGTACATGCTAGACAAAGATTCTATCACTAAGCCACACACCCATAGTCCTGATCATTTTTAAAAATTATTATTATACAGAATACTGAAAATTCTATTTGATAATATCTACAGGTATGTATTTATGCTTGGGTTATACCATTAATAAATACTACAATACAAGAATGATAAACAGCTTGTGGGAGGATTTGTTATTTATTTTTCATAGAAATTGAGTAACTCCATTATGCCCCATATACAGTCTGCCCTAGTAGGTCTACTATATACTTCTCCCTCCTCCCATTCCTCACCCCGCTTAGAACTCAATGAATTCTCTTCTTTATCCAAAATTCAATGATCTCTTACCTATAAATCCCTATTTTCTCCTAAAACACAAGTGACACGTTTGCCTTTTTGCTGAATTTACCAATTGGTCTCCATATTGTCAAGAACGATATGAAGGGTGCAAGATATTACAATTTAACAAATCAACCTGCTACTCTTAAATAGATACTCTTAGAGGACATGAGAATCATTGCTCAGAGGAAAACAAAACAAAGCAAAACAAAACTTTCTTATTCTTGGCTGAAGCATTAGCCAGAAATTCATGTTGTTTAATATCAGTGCCCAATGGATACCTCATCCCCATGGGATATTTCAATGAGTTTAGAGTGGAAGCTGGTACACACAGTAGGCAGAGGAGCATTTATTTAGAAAGTTCACTGCTTTCACAGAGAGCAGAACTAGCTTGTTCTTTGTTTAAAGCAGAGAGTAACTCAACTCTCAGGATGATCTATATAATTATTTGAGTAATTGCAAAGAGGACCAAAATATAATCCGTGTTCTTTACCTTGCTTTAAAAAAATGTATCTTACACACACACACACACACACACACATACTTTATACCTTATTTTTTTCCATGGGAAAGACCTGCATATTCCATTATTTCATGAAGTGGAGACATCATGATTTATTATTTGCTCATCTAGTGACAGAGAGGTGGATCATGGTTGTAAAGCATGATGTGATCAGTATTCTCCAGGTACTTGTTATTTACCTCTGTGAGAGTCCCTGTGGAATTAATTCCAACAAGTAGATTTGCTACTAGGTATAGAGTTTATCAGGATACCCAAAGTGTCTCCCTTTTGGATTGTTATTTTTTGGAACATTGAAAAAAGGGTACTTTTAGAAATTTATTTTATAGAAATTGTCCTGCAAGGATTTGTGCAGTTTTCTGTTCTGATCAACTTTGTCTGAGAATGTCTGCTTCCCATGCCTTAAGGGATATTTTCCACATGCTGAATCATCTCAACTTTCCCATAACAATTTCTTCTCCAACATGAATTCCCTGTGCTGTGATGCAGCCCATGGCCTGGAATCAAGTCTTTGTGACATCAAAATGTGCTAGGTGACATGGCACAACTTAGCATCCTCTTTCTGTCTCAAAAGCTAGGCCAACAGTTTTAAGCTGATATGATATGATAGATTTAATATTCCATTTATATTTTATGCTAAGAAATTAAGTGAAACAGGAAAAAATTAAAAGAAAAATGAGTTTATACTAGGTTAAAATTTGGAAATTACTATTGTAAGCAGGAGTTTTCTTACTAAACATTTGTTCCTTTCAAATGAGGCTAAATAGTTTCACAGTGATGTTATAATGTGCATTTCTTCAAACATACATGAAGTTGAGAAATTATCAAATGTTCGCAAAACATTTTATTTTTAAAAGTGGCATTTCAGTATGTTTGACTATTTTTATAAAAATTGTTTTATTTATTAATTGGTTATTTATTTATTTATTTATTGGTTAATAAGATTGGTGTATAATATAACATTATAAACTGTTTGTCATATATAATAAAATTTTCCTCTAGTCATGTTTGGTCTTTTTATGGCATTTTAAAATTTCAATTAAATTTAATTTATTAATTTTTTTTGCAGCATATGAACTTGGTTTTTAAACATAAATACTCAGTCTAGCATTATATACATGAAAAATCTCCTCCTTTGATTTTGTCCCTATATTTTCTCTATAGTTGTTTTATTTTAAATCTTTATTTCATCATAGATCTATTTTAATATAAAGTGTGAAGGATGGATCTAACTTTATGTAATTCTAGATGGCTATCTGTTCCAGTACCATTTATTGAATAATTCATTTCTTCTCACTGAATTGAATTACCACACTCATTATATGCTAAATCTGTAATTTGGATTTGTAATGGGCCCAATTATGTTTCTTCACTGATGTCTCTATTAAAGTGCTAGTATCTAAATGCTGGAATCAAGTTTTACAATGAATTTTTCTAACTTGTAAAGCTAATTCTTATTACTGTCTTTTTACTAATTGTCTTGGCTATTCTTATACATAAATATTTTAAGATAAAATTGAAATGATTTCATTTTACTTAGAGGATAATTTAAGGAGAACTAACAGCTTTATAATATTGAGTCTTGATATCCATAGACAGTTAAAGTCTTCCATTATATCCTTCAATGATGCTTTGAATATTTCTTCATAAAGAGATTAGAACTTTTCTTGTTAACTTCTTGCTACATATGCTATTAAAATAAGGCTCAATTTTCCTTTATTTTGCACTTGTCATATACATAGGAATTCATATGTAATAATTATACCTAGAATTTTATATTATGTAAAATATTTATATAATTTTAAATTATTTTAAATTAAATTACTTTCACAAGGAGGAGCTTAACATTGCTTATAATTTATTGATTATTTTTAGAATCTTAGCTTACATTTCCCAGAATCAAATGATGATTGTTTTATTTCTTCCTAATGTTTTACTTCTTTTTATCCTTCCTTCTCTAATTTAATGTGCTTGATAACTATTGAAATCAGAAATACAGGCTTAGGAAAATGATCTAAAATATTGGAATGAAGGTTAAAAAAGAAAGTCACTGCCAGTAGAGTAAGGGCAAACACAAGTTCATTCTCTTTGGATCTAGGTATGAGAGATGTCAGAAATAGAAGTCCAGAACCCTAAAATGATATGAAGAAATTTGGAAAAGAACATGTGGAACATGCAATTGATATGATATAAAACATAAGTTTAAGCATTTAATCATCTCTGGATAACAAATTGCTCTGGGTCCTGAGATGTGTATGTATTGAGAGGAGGATGTCAGATATAATCTGACATCAATGTTTGTTTTAATTTTTTTCTCTAGAAATTATTTTAACTTGCCTTCTCAGATACTAGAACATTGCGAGAAAACCAGACAAAATTAAAGTATGCAATATCAAATAAAAGGAGGAAACTTATCAGATTAACCCAGAAACAATAGCAGTGAATTTAAAAACAAAAAACTCTGACATTAAATAGTCACATTATTTCTTTCTTAGCTATTTGAGATGGACCAATTTCTTATTGGGCCTGCCAGATTTGGATTCAATCAAATTTGGGGAGACATAGCAAATGTTCATGCCTCATCTACTTGCTTTCTAAGTTTCTCTGGGCATGGAGGTAGTAACCATACCAGCCATCTCCCTGATGTATTGGGGACCTAGATATTTAGTTTTTCCCCTAGAATAATTCAACTTTGTGCTTCCAAAAATCCATGCAAATCTCAGGTCTTGGGTTAGTGTTTGACTGTCAATATTGTATCTCAGTGGAATCTTTTTGTTACCTCTCTGATCCAATATTCTATCTAGCAAGTCCCCCTTTGAATTCCAGTGATCCTAAACTTTTTTGGATCATATTGGAGCCCTGATGACTTCTGCCTTTCACCACTACTTTGGTTCCAAACTGTGTAGGAGTTGAGATTTGCTCCCTATCTCCACTTAGCCACCTTGTCGACCTCAGATTCTCATTTTTCAGTAGCACAAGTATGTGAAGGCACCAGTTAACAAAACCATGACTGAAGATCAAGAACATTGAAAACTCTGTATGTGCTGGTTTTGTGTGAATCACCAAGCATAACATTTAAAATGGAGTATGTTATTTAATCACCACAATAAGTTTATTTATCCCACAGATGAAGAACCAACCTTGTTAGAAGTTACCAGTTATTGGTTCTTATTTTAACAGCATGCTCTGTAGTACTTTAATGCCTTAGCCCAGATTATAAATTAATCCTAAGAATGTGCATTTATTTTCCATGATATTTAGGAAATCAGAAACAAATATCCATTTCCACCCAAATTAATTTTTAAAAATGTATCAATAAAAGCCCATTTTTTAAAAGGTTGATTTAAATAGAACACTCAGGAAAGATTAAACACAAACACAATCCAATCAAAGAAAATGTATTTAGTGCTGATGGGGGCATTTCTACAGATTTACTATCTGAAAAGGAAAAGTATACTCTCTAAGAAACTGAGACACCTTCTTATCTTTCACATAGCATGGAATCTAATGAAATGCTTAAGATAAAAACTAGCATTCCAGATCTGAGAATTCATTGCCAGCCTGTGGCTGTGCACTGAGATCTTCTGGCTGTTGGCTTGTTCCCATGGCCATGTACTGCTGTTATGGGCCAGGCTATATGGGCAATGACTGAACAGACTCCATTTTACCCAGAGACGCCATGTCATATAAGAAATGCTTCTCCCATCAGAATACTCTGCCTCTGTACCTATCAATAGTTTTTAGCATAGCATGTTTGTCAAAACAAAATTCTTATACATTGTAAAATTGTTCTCTCTTTGGTTCCCATTTTTTCTGGACAATGGACCCAGAGAGTGTTTGTCTAGGCATTAGTAACCATTCTCTAACTTGTACTCAACTAGGGTCATTTTGACCCACTTCCCTCTGTTTGCTTGCTGCTATGCCAACCTGGAAAGTCCTGTGGGAAATACCAATGTACCCATTGAATTGTTTTGTTAACTGCTCAATTCAACTTCTGTACCCCTGCTTGCTTGCAGCTATGTCAACCCGCATGTGGTTTTTGGCTTTAAAGACCCCGAAATGCTCAGGCATGTGGCTATTCCTTGCAGAAACCGTTATGGGTCCTGTGAGGAGTAGTCGCCAACTGGTGGGCTAAATAAAGACTCACTCATCAATTTG
Organism: Marmota monax; assembly: GCF_021218885.2. Lineage (NCBI taxonomy): Eukaryota > Metazoa > Chordata > Mammalia > Rodentia > Sciuridae > Marmota > Marmota monax. The sequence goes on along the minus strand of NW_026694517.1, from coordinate 65,871 downwards.
AACAAAATGGACTTGGTATGTTTTTTAAGCGGTCTGCCCCATAACAGTGCTGGAGAAGCCTGATGATGCTGGAGACCCTGGAAAGGTGCAGAGGTCACAATGAGATTACTGTGGCTTTCAGACTAGGCTCCACATCTGCTGGTATCTATCAAAGCACAAATATGAAAGAAAAGACAGAAAGATTTCTGTAACCAGGAGAGAAATGTGCAAGTTGGGAAGATTTCTCTGAAGAAAAAGGTGGCCATTTGTTTTAAATAGTGGCAGGAAGAGAAGGCAGAAGTCATCAGGGCTCCAATATAGTCCATAAAAGCTTAGGATCACTGGAATTCAAAGGGGAACTTGCTAGATAGCAGCATTATGTAAGTCACATGCAGCTTCTGTGGGGTATACCTGGTGACTTAGAACAGGACCAAACAACAATTGTGCACTTTATTGCAACAGAGATTTTCTTTATCACTTAATCAGTGTTCCCATTTTCTGTCATTGTTTAGCCAAACTGAGAAACTTACATCATGTGGTTATGTAATTAGCTTTTTAAAATACAAAACATACCCTGAAGTGTTTAAAGCAATTACACACCAATTTCACTCACTGATCTGCTATAATGAGTAAGTGACTCAAAAAGAATGCCCTGGGGACCTACTGAGATCACATAGTATATGTGTAAAACAAAATTTAATCACTTACCATGAAACTACTTTAAATAGAAAGATCTAGAGATAAATAATTGACAATAAGACATTTTAAATACTCTATTGTTGTCACCACTACAAATACTTTGTAAAGAATGATGGTCATTGTTCAAAAGACAGCATTCTGGTAGAGATTTTATCTAGGATGCCCAAGGCCTTAGATTCAATCCCTGGCACCAGAAAATGAAAAAAAAAAGTTTATGACCACAATGTCTAGTTAAGATTCATCTCACCCTAATGCTACTAAAAAGTAATTTTGTCACACCTGGGTAGAATTGTCAAGGAGGATTTTGATTACAAAAATGTCTGAGCTTGGTAAAAACTCCCAGTGGTAATCTAAAGGAAAGTGTCAAAAATGAAAGGAGCAAGTCTATCTTGTTCCCAATACAAGGCAGGCAGCTTGTAAGGGGATGGCACAGTTACAGGGTTGGAGCTTTCTAGGAAACTGAGGCAGTGTGAAGACCCCTTCTTCAAACCCCGATTCTTGTGATCAAGTCAAAAAAGATTTCAACTATGTTACTTAGAGAAACAGGAGTAAAATTTTTAAAGGAGCAGGAAAAGGTAAAGGTGGCAAACTCAAGGAGAGGGTGGGTTTTCTCAGAAAGGAGAGGGACCCTTTGCCTCTTCTGCAATTCAGTTTTATTGGGGATCCCAGGGAAGTTCCCAGAGAGTCTTACTAAGGTCTGCTTCTTGATTTTTGACTGACAGCAAAATGACATCAGGCTTTCAAGTCCCCACTACTATGTCACCCTGACCAATATTGAGCAGTTCTAATTGGATTCTTAATAATTTTCATAGGTTTTATGGTTAGAAGGAATTATACTTTGGATAATGATGTTCATCACATTCCACCATCCTTGCTAATCCCCTGCCCCCTCCCTATCCCTCCCACCCCTCTTCCCTATCTAGAATTCATCTAATCCTCCCATGCTCCCCCTCCCTACCCTACTATGGGTCAGCCTCCTTATGTCAGAGAAAACATTCAGCATTTGTTTTTTGGGGATTGGCTAACTCCACTTAGCATTATCTTCTCCAAGGCCATCCATTGCCTGCAAATGCCATGGTTTTATTCTCTTTTAATGCTGAGTAAAATTCCATTGTGTATATATGCCACATTTTTTAAATCCATTCATCCACTAAAGAGCATCTAGGTTGACTCCACAGTTTAGCTATTGTGAATTGTGCTGCTATAAATTTTCCCTGTAGTGTGCTATTTTTAAGTCCTTTGGGTATAGTCCGAGGAGAGGAATATCTGAGTCAAATGGTGGTTGCATTCCCAGATTTCCAAGGAATCTCCATACTGCTTTCCATATTTGCTGCACTAATTTTCAGTCCCACCAGCAATATATAAGTGTACCTTTTTCCCCACATCCTTGCCAACAGTTATTGTTGTTTGTCTTCATAATAGCTGCCATTCTGACTGGAGTGAGATGATATCTTACAGTAGTCTTGATTTGCATTTCTCTAATTGCTAGAGATGATGAGCATTTTTTCATATATTTGTTGATTAATTGTGTATCCTCTTTGGAGAAGTGTCTGTTCAGGTCCTTGGCCCATTTGTAGATTGAGTTATTTATTTATTTATTTATTTTTGATGCTTAGCTTTTTGAGTTCTTTTTGGGAAGGGGCAGGGGATTAGCAAGGATGGTGGAATGTGATGGACATGTATGATGACTCGAATTGGGTGTCAACATACTTTATATGTAAACAGAGATATTAAACATTGTGGTATATATGTGTTATAAGAATTGTAATGCAAAAACAAACAAACAAACAAACAAAAAAAACACCAAAAAACTAAAAAAACAAAACAAAACAAAAACCCAAAGTACATGTAGAAAGTCATAAATTGGTGTGAACATACTCTATATACAGATATGAAAAACTATAATCTACATGTTTAATAAGAATTGTAATGCATTCTGCTGTCATGTATTTAAAAAAAATAAAATCAATAAAACAACAACAACAACCACACACAAAAAAAGAAGGAATCATACTTATCTTCTAGGATCTGGTTTGTAAAAAGGGTCACAAAAATCTCTCCCTTCAAAGTAACTTGAGTTCCTCTTTTCAACATGATTTTCTGTCTGCATTTCCTTACAGATAACAGGTAGTTGGCTGAGGAATGTGACATATCCGGTCCACTTAGGCCAGGCAAGGCTGCAGGTAAATTGCTTTTTTTTCAAAGAAAGAGTGTCGAGGTCAGCACATTGGAACTAATTTATATAATTATTCTCTTCCCACCATCTTCATCTGTCTGTTCCCTAACATTGCAAAGGAGCTGGATTAAACCTTCCATAGTTCCTATTGTTATCAGTACAGAGGTAGGAAAGGGAGGGTCAACCTTTAAAGAAACAGGGGCTGTATGAAACCTTATGGAACCTTATCTTTTTTACATCTTTCTTTTTATCTTGAAGAACTTGGATCCATACTGCTGTTGTAGATCTTACATGAGGGAAGCAGGACAGTTTATAATTCTCCCAATAGTCTGCACTACCTTCTTAACCTAAGGGAAAAAAAATTAACCCAAAGGGTCTACTCAGAGACCCTTTCTGGAAATTTGACCTTTGAATTTAGAGGGGCAGCTTCTCAGAGCACTGAATGCCACAGCACCATTTTTGGGTACAGATGAATATGCTCCCTCTAAACCAGGACGCTCATGGAATTCTCTTGTGGGAAAAATTTAGTGTCCTTCTGATGATATGTCCTACAGACATGATATGTCCTATAAGATGATAAAATTTCTATAGACAAGCAACAAAGCCTTGGTAGCATCACAGGACAACACATTACCCATATGTATGTGGCATTAACAAACTTATAGTCCTGAGAGTCACAAAGTACAGCACATACCAGTATATATAGTACATAGTACTTGCTAATAATAATAACAATGTTCCTAGTTTATGTATTTGCTACACTATACTTTTTATCATTATTTTAGAACATGCTCCTTTTACTTATTAGTAAAGTTCATTGTAAAATAGCATGCCATGTTAAGCCAGAGCCTCCTCATGCATCTCTTATTTCCATTGCTTGATTGCATCAAGAGGCCAAGTTGACCTGTGTAAGCTAGGTTTGTGTAAGGGACTCTATGTTTTCCCCCCAAAGATGCAGTTTCCTAAGATGAATTTCTAAGAATGTATCCCCATCATTAAGTCATCAAGAATACAAAAAAATTTCACATTAATTTTTGTTATTTATCTCAGAAAAACCTGAATCACTATCTGCCCTAAGTAAATAATATGCCATATTTCTTTTTCAACCATGCTTTTTAGGCTTCTGCCATATTCCATTCAAATTCTGTTGGGACACTTTTTATTAAATCTGACCTCCATACTTTAGTTACATGGCTTCTGTGACCACATCATCACATAGAAAATTTAAGCTGCATTTTTGATGAATATGACTTATGGTTGATTTTTACTTTATTACATAGACTTCTGCTTGCCAGCCATCTCTAACCCTACTATCATTAACATATGCAGCAATTCAGTATGATTAACTCTAGTTGGCTTTACAAAGACAGTAACCAGAAATTGGAGATAGGGAACTAAATAAACTACAGTCCTTTTTCTATGAAGCGTAAAGTCAGAATGAAAAAATTTATATGACCTGTATATAAATGCATATAGTAAAAGAGAAATGTGAAGAAAAAAAAAACAGTTTCAAAATATAGTAAAGGAAAGGAAAGTTTAAGATAGTTAATTGGAAGAAATTATAATTTGAGTGGGACCATAAAATTTGTGACAAATTTTTAAAGACAGAGATGGAATGATGTTCCACAGAATACTGCACAAGGAAGGTTACAGGTAATGATCACAGAGGGACTCTTTCAAAGATTTGAACAGATCTATGACATGCTGTTTCATCATCACTTTGCATTTAGAAGTCCTTCCTGTCTCTTTCTCCATTGGCAAGTAGGTGATTTTCTTGTAAGCTGCTCTGTGGAGGGCTTTTGTTATGGTCAGAATTCATGACATTCATGATTGGCAGCTGATAACAAACGGTGTACCCCTTCTTTCTGTTCATATGAACTTATGAATTGACATCATCTATTTCCCCCCTTACCCTTCAGGTTAATACCCTTCATGCATGTGGAATTTCTGTTGGCTAAGTATTCTGTATCCCTCACTTCTGATTTAGGTTATGATGCACTTGAAAACAAGAAATTTTTCATGGTTTATTTCAGCAATCTTTTATAATGGACAATAATGAACCTAGGGTTAGCTAAGGATTATGTTAAGATTTCACATGTCTCAAAGCCCACAGGCAGAATAATGTGTGAAAAAGGATTGCAGATCACTCAAAGCATACTCAAAGTAGAGTCAGTCAGAATCTCCAACATGCATGAACTGACAGGAAACGTTTTAGATCTAATATCCTACCCACTTTCTTTGCAAATGATCATATAAGCCACAAGACCTCCTTCAATTGTGTTTCTTCTATCCTTCTAACATCAAATTGGTCTTAAGTTTTGAGTTGAATGCTTACAATTTCCCCTTATATTTAACTATAATTTTTCTTCCCACAATTTGACTTTTCCTTTCTGCAAATATAGGGGTCATATGAGCTTCCTAGTCACACTAAGCTAACTAGGTTTTTTTTTTTTCAAATTTCTATCCAATGCTTTCTTATTATCATTATTTAAAATTACTGAACATTTCAAACCGGCTCCCTAATAGTGGAGTGTATAGATATTAACATCTTTTGTCTTGTGAAAATAGAGAGAGAGAGAGAAAAAAAAAACTATTGTGGATGTCACTTAAAAATTGTTTTCCTTCACCTATGTCTCTATTTTTCTGTCATTTTTATACTCTAAAACTTTATAACTACCTTTGAAATTTTACCGGCTCTGCAACTTTTTCATGTATTTTTCAGAATACTATTAACTAGGCTGATTCTAATAATAATCTCTATTTTCTATTTTGTTTTATTGCTTGAACATCATTAAGAAAATATTTTTGAATGATTTATGATACTATTTTATTCTATTTTAGGAACCTACTGGTTTTTATTTCTTTAAGTTTTTTATTGATTATTTTTAAAAAATAAACGACAGCAGATTGCATTACAATTCTTATTACACATATATAGCACATTTTTTTCTTATCTCTGGTTGTATATAAAGTATGTTGACACCAATTTGTGTCTTCATACATGTACTTTGGATAATGATGACCATCACATTCCACCATCCTTGCTAATCTTGCCTACTCCCTATTCCTCTCACCCCTCTTCCCTATCTAGAATTCATTTATTCCTCCCATGCTCCCCCTCCTTACCCCAATGTAAATCAGACTCTTTATATCAGAGACAACATTCAGCATTTGTTTTTTGAAGATTGGCTAACTTCACTTAGCATTATCTTCTCCAACGTTATCCATTTACCTGAAAATGCCATGATTTTATTCTCTTTTAATAAATTCCATTTTGTATATATGCCATATTTTTTTTATCCATTCATCCACTGAAGGCCATCTAGGTTGGCTCCACAGTTTAGCTACTGTGAATTGTGCTGCTATAAACATTGATGTGACTGTGTCCCTGTGGTATGCTGTTTTTAAGTCCTTTGGGTACAGTCCAAGAAGAGGAATAGCTGGGTCAAATGGTGGTTCCATTCCCAGATTTCCAAGGAATCTCCATACTGCTTTCTATATTGGCTGCACCAATTTGCAGTCCCACCCACAATATGAGTATACCCTTTTCCCCACATCCTCGCCAACACTTATTGTTGATTGTCTTCATAATGGCTGCCATTCTGACTGGAGTGAGATAATATCTTAGAGTAGTTTTGATTTGCATTTCTCTAATTGCTAGAGATGATGAACATTTTTCATATATTTGTTGATCGATTATATATTCTCTTCAGAGAAGTGTCTGTTTAGGTCCTTTGCCCATTTGTTGGTTGGGTTATTTGGTTTTTTTGGTGCTTAGATTTTGAGTTCTTTTTATACCCTATCTGATGTGTGAGGGGTAAAGGTATGCTCCTAGGATGTAGGCTCTCTGTTCACCTCACAGATTGTTTCTTTTGCTGAGAAGAAACTTTTTAGTTTGAATTCATACCATTTATTGATTCTTGGTTTTAATTCTTGCGCTATAGGAGTCTTATTAAGGAAGTTGGGGCCTAATCCCACATGATGAAGATTGGGGCCTACTTTTTTTTTCTATTAGATGCAGAATCTCTGGTTTAATTTCTAGGTCTTTGATCCATTTTGAGCTAAGTTTTGTGCATGATGAGAGATATGGATTTAATTTTATTTTGTTGCAGAATTTATTTTATTTTGTTTCAGTTTTCCCAGCACCATTTGTTGAAAATGCTATCATTTCTCCATTGCATGTTTTTGGCACCTTTGTCTAATATAAGATAATTGTAATTTTGAGGGTTAGTCTCTGTGTCCTCTATTCTGTACCATTGGTCTACCACTCTGTTTTGGTGCCAATACCATGCTGCTTTTGTTACTATTGCTCTATAGTATAGTTTAAGGTCTGGTATAGTGATGCCACCTGCTTCACTCTTCCTGCTAAAGATTGCTTTAGCTATTCTGGGTCTCTTATTTTTCCAGATGAATTTCATGAATGCTTTTTCTATTTCTATGAGGAATGCCATTGGGATTTTGATCAGAATTGCATTAAATCTGTATAGTGCTCTTGGTAGTATGGTCATTTTGATAATATTAATTCTGCCTATCCAAGAGCAAGGTAGATTTTTTCCATCTTCTAAGGTCTTCTTAGATTTATTTCTTTAGCGTCCTGTAGTTTTCATTGTATAGGTCTTTCACCTCTTTTGTTAAGTTGATTCTCAAATTTTGTTTTGTTTTGTTTTGTTTTAGGTTATTGTGAATGGGGTAGTTTTTCTCATTTCCTTCTCAGAGGATTTGTCACTGATATACAGAAATGCCTTTGATTTATGGATGTTGATTTTATATCTTGTACTTTGCTGAATTCACTTACTAGTTCTAAAAGTTTTGTGGTGGGGCTTTTTGAGTCTCTAGGTATAGAATCATATTGCTGGTAAATAGTGCTAATTTAAGTTTCTCTTTTAATATACATATTCCTTTAATTTCTTTCATGTGTCTAATTGATATGTCCAGTGTTTCAGGAACTATGTTGAATAGAATTGGTGAAAGAGGGCATCCCTTTCTTGTTCCAGTTTTTAGAGGGAATGCCTTTAATTTTTCTCCATTTAGAATGATGTTGGTCTGAGGCTTAGCATAGATAGCCTTTATGATATTGAGATATGTTCCTATTATCCCTAGTTTTTCTAGTGTTTTTGTCAAATGCTTTTTTGCATCTATTGAGATGATCATATGATTCTTATCTTTGAGTCTATTGATGTGATGAATTACATTTATTGATTTCCATATGTTGAACCTACTTTGCATCCCTGAAATGAATCCCACTTGATCATGGTGTACAATCTTTTTGATATGTTTTTGTATTTGATTTTTCAGAAGTTTATTGAGAATTTTTGGATCTATGTTCATTAGATATATTGGTCTGAAATTTTTTCCTTTGATGTGTCTTTGCCTGGTTTGGGGATCATGGTGATATTGGCCTCATAGAATGAGTTTGGGATTACTGTTTATCTTTCTATTTCCTGAAATAAATTGAATAGTATTGGTATTAGTATTGGTAGAACTCAGCTGTGTATCCATCTAGTCCTGGGCTTTTCTTGGTTGGTAAGCTTTTGATGGCTTCTTCTATTTCCTCACTTAATATTAGTCTGTTTAAATTGTGTATATCTCCAGTAAGATTGGCAGCCATTATGAAGTCAAACAACAATAAGTGTTGGCGAGCATGTGGGGAAAAGGGTACACTTGTACACTGCCGCAGTCTGGCTGGGCACAATCAGGAGCCACTTGTCAAAAGAAACTAACTTTATTTTTAGAACCACACACGCCAAACAAAACAGCCTCTCAGGAAAAACCCTCAGAGCCTCAACTGCCACCACTGGCTTTCCACAAGCCTCTCTCTCCCACACAAGCTTCTCTCTCCACCTCCCACAATCCTCCTGCTCTTGAGGCCGATTGGCTGGGTCACGTGGGCGGAGCCAAAAAAGTCCCCCAATGAGCAGCTCCGTGGTCTGAAAGGGCAGGGAAACAGCCCAATGAGCATCACCGCAGAGGAGCCAATCAGCTAGATGTTGCTGGGGCCGAGAAGCCAATCAGCTAGATGTTGCTGGGGCCCCTGTGAGCCAATCATCAGCCGGCAGCTGGAAGTTTGCTGGCAGCTGGAAGTTTGCTGGGGCCCCTTCAGCTGTGGCTCTCAACATCTCCCCCTCTCTGTTTAAACAACAAGCATGTGGCTTAGGGACCGTGTCTGTTAGGCAGTCCAATTCAACATATGGTCCTTACCCGTCATCGGATGAACTGACCTCTAGGCGTCAGCCTCCTGTATTAGGTTGGTACCACTGCAATTGGATCATACCCGTCACTGACTACCGGTCCAGCATACAGCTATACTTGTGGATAGGCCTTTGCACCAGTGGGGGGGTGAGGTTCTTTGCCTCACCTCTGTTGGCCCCCAAATTTTAGACCATCACTAGTAGAGGAGGATGCAAAATGCCATGACATTAAGCCAATTGAGGGCTCCTTTGAAAAATTGTACCACCGGTGACATCATCAGCAAAAATACCCCAACACTACCACAAGTCGTGCACCAACAGATAGTTCACAATGCATACAGGTGAGCTCACAATGTGTCCAGGCAAGTTCTGCAAGCAGTTCAGTGATGGCTATTGTAGAAGCTGTAGATTGGTTTTATCTTTGACTTCACCAGCACTGGGATGAAGATAGGAATTCTGGCAATAATGGCTAAAGAAAAAATTATGTAACATTCCAGAAGGCACTAAAAGAAAACAATTTTCTTAACAATTTACATTGTCTTCACTGGCACTGGGATGAAGATAGGAATTCTGGCAATAATGGCTAAAGAAAAAATTATGTAACATTACAGAAGGCACTAAAAGAAAACAATTTTCTTAACAATTTACATTGTCTTCACTGGCACTAAAAGAAAACAATTTTCTTAACAATTTACATTATCTTTAAGAGAATTATTAAATATAATGAAAAGGAAAGGTGAAAGTAAACAAACAGATCTGTTAACCTTCTTTTTTGTTTACATATTAAAACAATCCTCAACAGTTGTTTACCCAATTTAAATTAAACCATATAAATCACGTGAAAAAAAATATTTGGATCCATTTTATCATGAGCGCTCATCATATATGATATATGGACATACGTACATTCAAACATATAACACAAAACACAAGTGTGCACACATAATATAATACATACAACACATAACATTATAGTAAAGGCCTTATAACTTTTTACAGGTGAAATCTCCATTGCAATGTTTAAAAACTCTATAGTCAAAAAATAGAACTGATCAGCAAAACATTAACCTAGGTCTGTATGAGCTCAAAAAACAAAATAGAACTTCATGATATGGCAAAGGGCAATAATAAAATAGATATTGAAAAAAGCATCCTGGTTCTGTTGCAGATGTAAGAATAGCCAAACTGGAGTTTTGGATATCAGTTGTTATGGATTTGAGCCAAATCATCTTCTTTTTGGTCTGTAGAAATCGCTTTAGTTAATCTTTCTGGAATCCAAATCGGCTGCTGTTCTCCCTGTGGAAACACACAAACAGACCCCCGACTCCAGGCAATTACTGGGTCAGGACCTTTCCATTGTCCTGTTAGAATATCCTTCCAAAGTACCTTGGGCTTATGTACATTTTTTGGACACATATGCCTTTCCGCAGCACTAAGTCCTGATGAATCCAAATTTAAAAAGTTTAGAGTAAAAAGGGTTATTTTAAGTTTATCTTTGGGGAATATATACCCCTTCCCAATTCCTTCTTTTTGCTTTAATAAGTACATTTTAATAGTTTGATGAGCTCTTTCAACTATGCCTTGTCCCTGTGGATTGTATGGGATTCCTGTTATATGAGTAATGCCAAATGTTGAGCAAAATTGTTTAAAAGAGGTAGAAGTATAACCAGGGGCATTATCTGTTTTTAACTGTTTTGGAACACCCACAGTGGCAAAATTTTGTAAGCAATGAGCTATAACATCTTTAGTTTTTTCTCTGGCATGAAGGGAGCCCATCAAAAATCCAGAAGAAGTATCAATTGTAACATGCAAATATTTTAATTTTCCAAATTCTGGCAAGTGTGTGACGTCCATCTGCCAAATATGGTTAGGTATCAATCCTCTAGGATTGACTCCAAGATTAACTTGTGGTAAAAAGGTCACACAATTTTGACATTGTTTTATTATTTGTCTAGCTTGTTCCTTAGTTATTTTAAAACGCTTTTGTAAAGTATTAGCATTGACATGGAACTTTTTATGAAAATTTATAGCTTCTTCTAGTGTAGAGAAAATATGTATGTCATGTGTAGTTTTATCTGCTAAATCATTGCCCAAACTAAGGGCTCCAGGCAATCCTGTATGTGCCCTGATATGTCCTATAAAGAATGGATCTTTTCTGTCCCAGATTAGACTTTGTATAGTGGAAAGCAAAGAGAAAACAGTAGAGGAAGGGGAAATCCTACCAGCATCTTCAAGGGATACTATAGCATTAACTACATACTGACTATCAGAAAATAAATTAAATACAGAATCTTTAAACATCACAAAAGCTTGTAAAACTGCATTAAGCTCTACCTTTTGAGCTGATTGTTTGGGTACTAAAAATGTAAAAGTTTGATCAGGGGTAACTACTGCTGCTGTACCATTATTTGACCCATCAGTGAATATATTTGGAGCATTCATGATAGGTGTTTTTCTTGTCATTTTTGCTGGTGGGACTGCAAATTGGTGAGGCCAATTTGGAAAGCAGTATGGAGATTCCTGGGAAAGCTGGGAATGGATCCACCATTTGACCCAGCTATCGCCCTTCTCGGACTATTCCCTGAGGATCTTAAAAGAGCATACTATAGGGATACTGCCACATCAATGATCATAGCCGCACAATTCACAATAGCTAGACTGTGGAACCAACCTAGATGCCCTTCAATAGATGAATGGATAAAAAAAATGTGGCATCTATACACAATGGAGTATTACGCAGCACTAAAAAATGACAAAATCATAGAATTTGCAGGGAAATGGATGGCATTAGAACAGATTATGCTAAGCAAAGCTAGCCAATCCTTAAAAAACAAATGCCAAATGTCTTCTTTGATATAAAGAGAACAACTAAGAACAGAACAGGGAGGAAGAGCATGAGGAAAAGATTAACATTAAACAGAGACAAGTGGGGGGAGAGAAAGGGAGAGAGAAGGTAAAGCATATGGAAATGGTAGGAGACCCTCAATGTTACACAAAATTACATATAAGAGGTTGTGAGGGGAAAGGGGGGGAAACAAGGGAGAGAATTAAACAACAGCAGATGAGGTAGAGAGGGAAGATGAGAGGGGAGGGGAGGGGGGGATAGTAGGGGATAGGAAAGGCAGCAAAATACAATAGTCACTAATATGGCATTATGTAAAAATTGTGAATGTGTAACTGATGTGATTCTGCAATTTGTATTTGGGGTAAAAATGGGAATTCATAACTCACTTGAATCAAACGTATGAAAGATGATATGTCGTGAGCTTTGTAATGTTTTGAACAACCAATTAAAAAAAATTACAGTACATTGTAAGAAATTTAAATAAAAATAACAAAAAAGAAAAAAAAATAAATTGTGTATATCTTCCTGACTCAATCTGGGCAAATCATATGACTTAAGAAATTTGTTGGTGCCTTCAATGTCTTCTATTTTATTGGAGTATAAGTTTTGAAAATAATTTCTAATTATCCTCTGTCTTTCTGTAGTGTCTGTTGTAATATTACCTTTTTCATCATGTATGGTGGTAATTTGAGTTCTCTCTCTTCTTCTCTTTGTTAGTGTGCCTAAGAAACTATTTTATTTATTTTTTCAAAGAACCAACTTTTTGTTTTGTCAATTTTTTCAATTGTTTCTTTTGTTTTAATTTCATTGATTTCAGCTCTACTTTTAATTATTTCTTGTCTTCTACTGCTTTTGCTGCTGGTTTATTCTTCTTTTACTAGGGCTTTGAGATGTAGTGTTAGGTCATTTATTTGTTTACTTTTTCTTCTTTTAAGGAATGAACTTCATGCAATAAATTTTCCTCTTAGTACTATTTTCATAGTGTCCCACTGATTTCAATATGTTGTGTCTATGTTTTCATTTACTTCTATGAATTTTTCAATCTCCTCCTTGATACCTTCTGTGACCCATTATTCATTCAGTAGCATATTGTTTAGTCTCCATGTGATGGAGAAATTAAAATTTTTTATTTTGTCATTGATTTTCAATTCCATTCCATTTTGATCTGATAAAATGCATGATAGTATCTCTACATTTTTGTATTTGCTAAGAGTTGCTTTGTGGCATATTATATGGTCTATTTTAGAGAAGGATCTATGTGCTGCTGAGAAGAAAGTGTATCCACTTGATGCAGGTTGAAATATTCTGTATATGTCAGTTAATGTAGCCTGAGACCCGTGCTGGCTTCATGAAAGAAGGTTCGAAATGTGAGAAAATGCTAGGGAGTTTTAAATTAAAGAGACAAGACTCTAATTACCTTTAAAACCAGCTCCAGGACAGCTTCTCCTAGCTCCAGCCTCCAGCCACCTAATGCGGTGGCGAGGTTTACTGAAGAGGCCAGCGAGAGAGAGAGAACACGCCAGGGAGTGGACTTTTATTGGGGAAAAAAAAATTCTGGGGAAAATCCCATCCAATGAAGGTTAAAAGGGGGCACCATCCCAAGGTCAGGGGCAACAATTGGGTCTTCGGGGCAGTGGCCAGACACACCTCTACATGGACAAGCCCTCGGACCTGGAGAAGGGTGGGGAAAGCTCTGACACAGCTGTGTCTAAGCGCCTCTCACCCAGTCAGGGAGGTAACTCAAATCATGTGCAAGGATGGCCTCCCACAAGTTGTCTAAGTTATTGCTTGTGTTATTGAGTTCTATAGTTTCTGTATTCAACTATTTTTTTTTTGAATATTTATTCAGTGGTGAGAGAGGTGTGTTAAAATCATCCAAGATTATTGTGTTGTGGTCAATTTGACTTTTGGACTTGAGTAGAATTTGTTTGATGTACATGGCTGCACCATTGTTTGGGACATTTATATATTGTTGGTGTATGGTTCCCTTGAGCAGTATGTAATATCCATCTTTATCCCTTTTGATTAATTTTAGCTTGAAGTCTACTTTATTTGATACAAGGATGGAAACTTCTGCTTGCTTCCACAGTCCATGTGAGTGGTATGATTTTTTTTCAACCTTGTACCTTTAGTCTGTGTATGTCTTTTCCTGTCGGATGAGTCTCCTGGAGGCAGCATATTATTGGGTATTTTTTAAAAATCTAGTCTGCTAGCCTATATCTTTTGATCAGTGAGTTTAAGCCTTAACATTCAGGGTTATTATTGAGACATGGTTTGTATTCCCAGTCATATTTGTTTATTTTTGTTATTTAACTTGATTTTCTTCTGTGATTTGTTTTCCCTTTAGGGTACTACCTCCCTTTGCTGATTTTCATTGTTGTTTTTCATTTCCTCTTCATGAATTTTTTTTTTTTTTTTTTTTTTTTTGCCAAGGATGTTTTGTAGTGCCCATTTTCTAGCTGTAAAGTCTTTTTACCTTTTATTTTTCATGGAAGGTTTTTATTTCATCTTTGACTCTAAAGCTTAATTTTGCTGGGTACAAGATTCTTGGTTGGCATCCATTTTCTTTCAGAGCTTGATATATGTTGTTCCAGGATCTTCTAGCTTTCAGAGTCTGTGTTGAAAAATCTGCCATTATCCTAATTGGTTTTCCCTTATATGTAATTTGATTACTTTCTTTCTTGGCTTTTAAATTCTTTCCTTATTCTGTATGTTGGGCATTTTTATTATAATGTGCCTTTGTGTGGACTTGTTGTGATTTTGTGCATTCAGCGTCCTGTAGCCTTCTGGAATTTGGATTTCTAATTCATTATTCATGCTTGGAAACTTTTCTTATCTTATTTCTTTAAATTGATTGTTCATTTCTTTGGTTTGGACCTCTATGTCTTCCTGTATCCCAATAACTCTTAAATTTGGTCTTTTTATGCTATCCAATATTTCTTGAGTGTTCTGCTCATGGCTTCTTACCATTATCATTGTGTGGTATATGTTCTTTTTAAGATTATATATTTTTTCCTCCTTGTCTAATGTCCTATCTTCCAAGTGGTCTACTTTGTTGGTGATGCTTTCATTTGAGCTTTTAATTTGGTTTATTGTTTGTTTTATTTCAAGGATTTCTGTTTTTTGGTTTTTGGTTTTTTTTGTATAACCTCTATTTCCCTGTTGAGGTGATCTTTCGCTTCCAGGATTTGTTTGTGTAGCTCATTGTTGAAGTGATCTTTCACGGCCTATATTTGCTTTCTTATATCTTCCTTGAGTTCACAGAACATTTTAACCATGTATATCCTAAACTCTTTCTCTGTAATTTTTTCTGTTATGGCTGCCAATGATTCTAATGATGTGGAATCTTGATTTATTTTGGGTACTTTCTTCACTGGTCTTTTTATGTTGCTTGTGTGTATTCCTTTTCAGCTCTGTGGTCTGGGGTGTTATCGTGTTTACCCTATATATTTGTAGTGCTCTTGTAGAGATCCAAGATTCCTCCTTTGTGAGGAAAGGCAATGTTAACAGATCCCAGTATTGACAATATATCACCTATGAACAATTTGTTGTTATTCAGACATTTACAGTTTTGTCTCATTGTACAGAAATGTTGGATTCAATTATTATCTGAAATATAATCAGTAGTTTTGTAAAAACGTTTACGGTTTCTGACGGTGAACAATGAACTGGGGGTGGGGCGTAGGACAATATACTGAGAAGGAAGCATATGAGGATATAGAGTTAATATATCTTAGGAAATGTGAAAAAGAAGTCTAATGAAGAGGGTTAGTAGCAAGCAAATAGGCAGAAAGTAATTTAGGGTAGACTAGTGCATGGGAAGATAGTAGAGTACATAAAACAAACACATTTATGTATATAGAAAAATACAGAATGTTTAAATAGTAAAATTTTCAGGGGGAAAGAAAAATGAAAGAAGAAAAAAGGGGAATATACAACATATATTATATATATTATATTATATTATATAGTATATAGTATATAATAATATACTATATTATAATATTCAGATGATTCAGTACTCAAAATCCCATTTCTTGCAAAGTTCTTGGTTTCATATATGTTGGGGATGTGAGGCCTGGAGGATAGAGGAAAGAACAAAAACAAATACTCAAAAGGAGAAATCAGGGTTGTTGCTAGTTTTAGAGATCTGTGTCTTTCCTGCTTCTCTTCTCATCCAATAGGTTGGTTTGTCTGTTGTAAGCTGCTGTCTCTGCCCTCAGGATGGTGGAGGCAACCAGAGTGGGAAGACTGGTCCTGGTGTAGGGTATCTGGGAGCAGGGAATGCTACCTTTCAGTCCCTGCAGGGAGATTGCACTTCATGAATCTCTTTTTGGGACTGCTTGTCTGACTTTGGAACCCAGTACTATCTCCCTCTCTTGCCTGGAGATTTTTCAGTTCCTGGTCTCTCTGTTAGGCTCCAAACATTAGTCCCATCTCCCTCTTACCTAGCAGTGCCCACACCAAGGCTCACACCAGGTGTGTAGCACCCTGGTCGCACTGCACACCTGCCCAACTGAGAGCATTTTTTGTGGTGGGTCACTGGGCTGAGTTATCACCAGTGGGCAGTGGCAGGGAGTTGGATACCTGGTACCTGGCCAGATGGAGAATCCATCTGGGAGCTGCCCCCACCCAACATGGTGAGAAAGGTTATCCAAGATGGAGGTGGTCTGTTTCCAGCACTGGGGTTTCTGGTGAGGTGGGGGGAGCCAGGCAGTGGCATTGTGCTGTATGTAGGTAGTAGCTGAGTGACCTGTGTGGGGGGAGCATAGCGCAGTCTGGAGTTCTGCAGAGGTACTGATAGGTGATTCTGCTAAGATGCTTGCGAGCCATGTGTGGGCTAGAACTGCGGGCTTTGGGTTTTGGGAGCCAGGTGTCCGGGGAGTCCTACTCAAATGCTGAGTCCTACTCAAATGCTGGAAGCCCAGCATGGGGGTCACAGTGCTGGTGATTTCTGCAGCAATCAGCTGTATAGGAGTCCTCTACACTCTGCAGTATTCTGACTAGGTGAGATCTGGGTCAGAGAGCGACATGACATGCTGCTTCCCTCTGGCCCGCCATCTTCCTTCCAGGAAAACTCTTTTAAGTCTTAAAAAAAAAAATAGAAAAAAAGTAATCAACTGGGAGTAATGGAGCATGTGTATAATTCTAGTAACTCAGGAGGCTTGGGCAGGAGGATCACAAGTTAAAGGGCAGTTTGAGAAACTTAGTGAGGTCCTAAACAATTCATCTCAAACTAAAAAATGAAAAGGGCTGGGGATGTAGCTCTACCTTGGATTCACTCCTGAATATGAGAAATAAATAAATAAATAAATAAATAAATAAATAAATAAATAAATAAAATAGAAGAGAAAAGGAAAAAAATCCTTAAATGAAACATTGCTTTTTATATTAAAACCTAAAAACAATTTATTTTCCACAAATATATGATTCCATCCTGTTCTTAGAAAAGAAACTTTTTTAACATATAGAAACTACATAATTAGAAATCCACTTAATTTTTAAGCTATCCATATCCATGTATTTAGCATAATAATAATACCCTATCTTGAATTCATAAGAGTTTAATAACCTTTTAAAATTAAACTTCTGATGAGTTTTTAATGAAAACGAAAAAGCCCTAATTATTACAGAAAGCATAGGTTAAGGATTAAATGATGGTTCTCTAAACTCTTGAGTATGTAGCTGCTATTTTTTTTTTCAATTCAGCTATTTTTTCCCCCTGGACCCAACATATACAAGGCTACCCCAAGGTACACTCAAACCTTGTGCTATGTATTGATTATGTGTTATTGCAAGGAGAAAATGGCCTCTGGCAGCTATACCCTGGCTAAATTTGGCTACAGGATTGTTCCTATTTTCAGCCACAGGGAGCAGTATCTCTGAGTTGACAGATGAACAGAAGTAGTATGATTGGATAAAGAGTATCAAAAATATAGTGAGATAGGAGGAATAAATTTGAGTGTCCAACAGTGGAGTATAGTCTATACTATGGCATAGTCTAGTATATCTAGTCATATACACACACAACATTTTATTTATCCATTTTTCTGATGATGGGCACCTAGGCTGGTTCCATAACTTGGCTATTATGAATTATGCTGTTCTAAACATTGGCATGCACTTATCAGTATAGTATGTTGATTTTAGTTATTTTAGATAAATACCAAAAAGCAGGAGAGCTGGGTAATATAGTGCTTCCATTCCTAATTCTTTGAAGAATCTACATACTGCTTTCCAAAGCATTTGCACTAATTTGTATAACTATAACATTTCCCCATAGCCTTGTCAGCATTTATTATTACTCATAGTCTTGAGGATTGTCATTTTAACCAGAGAGTAATTTGTTTCTCTGATTGCTTAGGATGTTGAGCATTTTTTTCATATATTTGTTGGTTATATGCATTTCTTCTCTTGAGAAATTCCATTTAGTTAATTTGCATATATATATGTGTGTGTGTGTGTGTGTGTATATATATTAAGTTTTTTTGAGTTTTTTGTATATTCTTGATATTAATCCCCTATTGGAAGCAGAAGCATGGCTAACAAAGATTTTATCCCACTGTGTAGGCTTTCTGTTCACACTCTCATTTCCTTTGCTGTTATGAAGCTTTGTAATTTGTTACTGTCTCATTTATTGATTTTTGATTATGAACTTTGGATTCTTGTTAAGAAATTTGGTTCCCAAGCCAATATGTTGTAGTGTTGAATTTGTTTTCTTCTAGCAGTTGCAGTTTGTGGTTTAATTCCCAGGTATTTGATTCATTTTGAGTTGATTTTTATTATCATTCTTTCACTGGGATATCCAGATTTCCTGGCATCAATTGTTTAAAAGCTGTCTTTTGTCCAATGAATGTTTTTGTCAACATTGTCAAGGATCAGATGACTATATCTATGTGGATTTGTCTCTGTGTCTTCTACTCTTTCCATCTTATGAGGTCTCTTCAATTTCTTTCCTCAGAGTTCCATAAATTTCATTTTAAAGATCTTTTACCTCCTTGGTTAGATTTATCCACCTCCACCCCCCTTTTTTTTTCATTGAGGCTTTTGTGAATGGAATTGTTTTTCCGATTTCTCAGAAGATTCATTTTTGAAATATAGGAAAGTTATTGATTTTTGTATGTTAATCTTACACCTTGTTACTTTGATAAATTTGTTGATCAGCGTGCTGGTGGAGCTTTTGGGATCTTTTAGATATAGGATCATGTCATAAGCAAATAGAGATAATTTGACTGATCTCTTTCCTATTTGTATCCCCCTTATTTCCTTCCCCTGCTAATTGCTTTGGCAAGAAATTCAAGATGTCTTTGTCTTGTTCTGGATTTTAGAAAAAATACTTTCAGATTTTATTTTTGCATTCAATATGATATTGCCTTTAGATTTGTCATTTATGGCCTTTATGATGTTAAGGTAATTTTTCCCTTGTTTCTTCTGTGTTCTTAACACCAATGAGTGCTAAATTTTCTTAAAAGAGTTTTTCTGCATTAATTTCAATGATTATATGATTTTTGCCTTAAATTTTATTTATATGATCAATTACATTTATTGATTTTCAGGTTGAATCACCTTGTACATCCGGAATATAACCAATGGTGTATAATCCTCTTAATGTGTTTTTGAACATAGATTGCTACTATTTTATTAAGGATTTTTACATCTTTGTTCATTGAGGATATTTGTCTGTGGTTTCCTTTTCTTTATGTGTTATTTGGTTTTGATATCAGGATCTAACTGGCTTCATAGAATGAATTTGAAAATTGTCTCTCCCTTTCTATTTCATGGAACAATTTGGAGAGGATTGGCATTAGTTTTTCTCTGAATATCTGGTGGAATCAGCTGAGAATCCATCTCATCCTCTGCATCTCTTTCTTGGCAGTCCTCTAATTATAGCTTCAATCTTGTTGCTTGCTATTGGTCTGTTTAGGTTTTCTCTATTCTCTTGGTTTAAGCTGGGTAGGCCATATGTATCTAGAAATTTGTCAGTGTATTCTGGATTTTTCAATTTACTGAAATATGTTTTCAATATACATCCTAATCATTCTTTGGATTTCAGAAGTATCTGTGGTGATATCTCCTAATTTATCTTTAATTCTGTGGATTTGGGTTTCTCATTTTTTGTTTGTTATTTTTGCTTTGTTTTGTTTTGTTAGTTTGACTAAGGGTTTTTAAATCTTGTTTTTATTTTCAAAAACCATCTTTTGTTTGCATTGATCCTTTGAATTTTGTTTATTCTCAATTTCAATTATTTTGTCTCTGATCTTAATTACCCCCTCTCTGCCACTGGTTTTGGAATTAGTTTGCTCTTGCTTTTCCAAGGCCTTCTCATGTAACATTAGATAATTTATTTAGGAATTTTTAAAAAAATGTAGATACTCATTGCTATAAACTTTTATATTAGAACTGCTTTCATACTGTCCCAGAAACTTTGATATCTTGTATCACTGTTCTTATTTATTTATAAGATTTTTTTTTAACTTATTTTTGATTTTTCTATGACCAATTCCTCATTAAAATGCACATTATTCAGTCTCCATATCTTAAAATGGTTTCTGTTTTTTATCTTGTTATTGATTTCTAATTTAATTCTATTTTTATCTGATAAAATATTCCATTCTAATCTGATCACTTTTTTTTTGTATCTGCTAAGATTCGCTTCATGTCCTAAAATATATTCTATTTTGCAGAAGGTTCCATGTGCATCTGAGAAGAAAGTTAATTTGGTTGCTGATGGATTAAATATTCTATAGGTGTCTGTTAGGTTCATTTGATAAATATTTTTTTTAGATCTGAAGTGTCTTTACTTTTTTATGATCTATCTATTGCTGATAGAGGTGTCTTAAAATTACCCAGTATTATTGTATTGAGACCTATCTGAGTATTTTGTAAAGGGTTTGATTTATGTAAGTAGGTACTTCCACTTTTGGGGCATTATTATTTATAATAGTTATATCTCATTGTTGGATACTTGCCTTAATCAGTAGGATTTGAATATATTTGTCTCTTCTGATTTATTTTGGTTTGACATCTACTTTGTCAGGTACGAAGGTAACTATTCCAGCATGATTTTGTTCTCCATCTTTTCCCATCCTTGCACCTTCAGACTTTGAATGTCTTTGCCTGTAAGATTAGTCCTTTCTAAACAACGTGTGGTTGGGTTTTGTTTTTTTAATCCTCTTTGATAGTTTATGTCTTTTAATTGAAGTGTTGAGGTGATTAATATTCAATGTTATTACAGACAGGTGATTATTATTTTCTCCCACTTTAGTTTATTTCTAATGTTTAATTCAGGCTTCATTCTTCTCCATTCCCTAATACCAATATTTGATTTTTATTTCTTCTGCATGCAATATTTCATTAAGTATTTACTATAGTGCTAGTGTAGTAGCCATAAATTCTTTCATTTTCTGCTTATTTTTGAAGGTTTTTATTTCACTTTCAATTTTGAAGGATAGCCTGCTGGATATAGCAACCTTGGTTAGAAACCATTATCTTTCTGGGCTTGGAATATATTATTCTAAGCCCTACTACCTTAAAGTGATGGGACTAAGATCACAAGAAACTCTGATTAGCTTACTTCTAAATGTGATCTGCTTTTTTTCTCATGTGGCTTTTATAATTCTATCTTTGTTCTGTACATTAGACATTTTAATTATAATATGTCTTAAAGAGCACCTATTTTATTTTTTGTCTACTTGGGGTTCTAAATGCTTCCTATATTTGGGTTTCCATATCATTTAGTAGGTTTGGAAATTTTTCTGATATTATCCCACTGAAAAGGTTGTGCATTTGTTTAATTTGTATTTAATGCCTTATCCTAAGACAATGATTCTTAGATATTGTATCTTATATTATCTGATTGTTTTAATATTCTTGTCATGGTCTCTTGTCATCTTTTATTTTTCTTATTGCTGACTGTATATATGTGAAACTATATAACTTCAAATTACGTACTTGTTTAGATGCCTAAAAAATCAGTTTTCTATGTGCTCTAATCTATTGGAAATGTTTCAATTGAATTTTTAATATGATTTATTGAGTGTTTCATTGTCAGAGTTTCTGTTTTGTTATTGTTTCAGATCTCTATTTCTTTATTGAAATGTTCTTTAATTTTCATTATTGTCTTTATTAGTTTGTTCCTTAGATCTGCTTTTGGTTCATTGGTCATTTAATTTTTGTTGTTGTTGTTGTTGTTGATGGACTTTATTTTCTTTTATTTTTATGTGGTGCTGAGAATTGAACCCAGTGCCTCATGCAAGCTAGGTGAGCATGCTACCACTGAGCCACAACCCCAGACCCAAGCCACAACCCCAGCCCCTCATTAGTCATTTTAACTATGAATTTTCTTAATTCTTTATTCAACATTGCCTTCACTGTGTTGTCAATGGGGTTAGGTAAAATCTCATAAGCTATTTGGAGTGACTTGTTTTATTGCTTTTTCATATTAGTTATATTACCTCCCATCTGCTGTGATGATTATCTCTTCTAATTTTATTCAAGGAAATTTTTAGTGAACTTGTTTCTCTTTACTGAAAGCCCTATGCTGGGTGAATATCTAAGTATCAATACTCCCACTCATGTGTATCCACTGTTTTGCAGAGGGAAGACACTAAACCTTATCAACGGCAATCACCTCAGAACAAAACCATGCAGTAATAAACTGTAAGGAAAAAAACTTAATGAAATGGATCTCCATAATATCTCCAAGGGTAAGATGGGAGTAATGTTCTTGAAGGGGTTAAGAAATTAGAAATTAAAGATAATAAAACTACTATTAAACTATAGAGTTGTTGAAAAGGAAAGAGAAATAATGGGCAAATAAAAAAGAAGAAAAGAGAAAAATAAAAGAGGATAAACTAACATTAAAATGAATTATAAAAATGGGGGGGGTGGGATTGAGACAGAAACCAATCACACAAGAGGGAAAAGAGAGATTAAGAGGAGCAAGTGTTAAGTAAGCCTGAGTGAGCTAAGAAACCAAAGATAGAAAGAAAGATTGTAAGTAATGCTTTAAAATATCAGAAGAAATACAAACTGGGTTGAGGACTATTATATCAAATAGTAAGGAAAAAAAATAATTCAATATGGAAAACAATATGTCTAAGATCAAAACTAATAGTAGAATTTTCTAATGATATTATACACTGAGCTATTTGAGGTGGGGAAATTTCTTATTGAGTTTTCCTGATTTGGATTTCATCAGGATTTGGGACCTTCAGAAGATCCCCATGGTACCTCTAAGTTTCCCTGGATGTGGAGGTAGCAATCACATCAGCACACCTCTGATTAGGAGACCTCCTCTAATATTGGTGTGTCCATGCACATACTAATTTTCTGGAAGGTCAGAGAAGACAGTTCCTAATTGACTGAAACTTAGCAGTGATGTTAATTCATAGGAGATGCAGTCTTTATGCCCTCCTGAAAAAAAAAAAAAAGTACATGTATGTATCCAGAGCTGTCACATCTGATATAGGCTCCCTTGTGTGTATTTTTGGAATGTGTGGGGTGTTGCAGATTAAGGTAGAGGTACAGTGATCTGGCTGAAATAGTGCTGGGTGGCCTGTGGGGGTGCAGGGTTGCTGCCTCCTCTGTGACTTCTGTCTGGGAAGATGGGGGCAGTGGCTGGTGTCTGTGAGATGCTCTTCAGTAAGCTCCTTTGTGGGGTATTATGCATTGCTTATGCACAATGTTCTCCATTGGCTGCTTGGGCTTAACCTCAGGAAATGCCTTCTGTGGGGGTCCCTGAGTCTGAATGGGTTTCATATTAGCTGGTAACTCTGTGATTTGTGGCCGTATATTGCTGGGGCACAGGAGCTTCTTCCTGGTTGCTGAGTCCCTCAGCCAGCCGCTGGTGCTTATTAGCTAGCCCAGAGGCTCAAAACTGCAAGCTTAGCAGGCACTGGGTTTTATGGCCCTTCCTGTTAGGTGCACGAGTGCAGGGCCTAAGGCTGTCACTGGTTGCTATGGATCACTGAGTCCCTCTGCTGGGGCTTGTTTTTAAAGCACTTGGTGACTGCAATTATGAGGCTGTGAATCCCAGCTCTCTGTGGGAAGTCTGCACATTATTTTAGCATAATAGCCTTCACTCTGGGGCTGCAGGTCACTAGAAACTTTTTTACTTGTTTTGTGGTGGGTATTATATCTTCAGTGGGGAAAAAGTAACTATTTATTAAATCATGGATAATAATCAGTTGTGTGTTGAATGGCACGCAGGAGCTTATTTCCCAAATAAACTCATAAAATCTAAGAGGAGAGACAAGAACACCCACTGTCTGTTTTTTTTTTTTTTTAAGTGCTGTAGGCAAGGTACAACTCATAGACATACAGAGATGAGAAAAGAATCACTTTCAGTTTGAGTGAGCAAAAACACATCCTGGAAGAGAGTGTATTTTCATTTAGTTATTCATTCAACAAACATGAACCCACCTGCCCAGACAGGTTCATCTCAGGAGCACAATAGTGAAAGCCAACATGTAATTGGGATAGTGAGCACATCACAAAATTTTCCCAAAGGTGGTATGATAATTAATAAAATTAGAAAAAGATATCAGTCACTAATGTGAGATAATACAGAGATTAAGACTTCCATCATTGGACAGGGCCAGGAATATCAGCTCAGCAGTGATTTGGCCATCAATAAAGTCATTTAAATGTACATTTGTGGTACAATTAAATGTACCTCCATGGTTTAGTATTCCCAGATTAAATCAGAGGAAGTAAAATGTTTCACTAATGTAAATAAGTACTAGAATGATAACTACTGTGTCATTGAACACATAAAAATATATTGTAATAACTTATTTATTTCTTAGATTTGCACATTACTTAAAGGAATAATAGGAAGATTATTTTTTAAAATTCCTAATACATTCTGAAATTATCTTCCTTTTGCCCTGTGACTTATATGATTATTTTTTTTGTTTTGCCATCATTAATGATGTATAATAGATATCCAATAAACAACTTAGAGTATACAACTGATAAGTTTTGGACATATGTCCATACTCAGAAAGTTATCACTGCAACCAAGATAATGAACACATCTATCATGCCCCAAAGTGTCCTCATGTCCCTTGGTAATTCCTTCTTCCTGGCCCTCCCCCAACCTCAGGCAACATAATTCTGCTTTCTGTGACAATATTTGCATTTTCTAGAGTTTTATATAGATGAAATCATACAATATGTAATCTTATGTATGGTTTCATTTTTTCAGCATAATTGCCTTGAGATTCATCTATGTTATAGTGTGCAAGATGAAACTGTGTAAAAATGATCTTATCTATAGCATGATTAAAAATTAATAAATTCACATTATATTATATTATATATAGTATATATAATATAATCCTAATATATTAAAATAATAGTTCACTCATTAATTTTACTAACTAAACAATTCCCATTAGATGAATAACTGATATAGAATTTTTAACAAAAATATCTTTAGATCCTGTAACTATCCTAATTTTTCCTATTCATTAAGGTTTTTTTTTTTTTTTGGTGTGTGTATGTTTCCTCATTGCTAAGAAGAAAGGACAGCTTGCATATCAAAACAACAAAATAAAACAAACAACACCCCCCCCCCCCATGATACAGCAAAGAGGAAAACATGGACAAGGATGTCATTGTTGTGGGAGGTCATCAAGCTTTGAGTGATCCTGAGGACCATTTCATATTCTAGGTCCCTCTGTTTTCAGTATGATCTCTTTGATTCATTAGATTCTTAGAACAGTAAAGTGATCCACATCTACTTTCCTAAGGGACATGAGCCTGCACAGGCTAACCCAAATAACATTTCAAAGTCTTTTATGAATTTCTCCCACTGGACATAGAGTATTTGAAACAGGGTTCAAGGATTTCCTGGGCATTACTCATATTCATCCCTAGCCTTAGTGTAGGCCAGAAGATCAATGATTTCAGTCCACATTAGAATCTACTTTTTACAAGTTCATGTGGAGGTCCAAAGAACCTTGAATGACAGTAAGTTTCATACATGATTTCCAATTCAGTAGGAGCTATCATATGTGCCCAGTGAGTCATTTTTCTTTAGGAGTTGTTCCTTCATTGGATGTTTCCAGTGATGCAAAACCCAAAGCCATAGTGGCAGAAAGAATAGGCCCAATGAAGCACAGAATGACTCCACCTTCACAGCTACCCCTGAATACCACTCTACTGTCCACCTCTAACTTCTGTGGCAGACTCAGAAATCATAGATGCTCCCCACACCCACCACAGTGGAATTATCTGTTTTTCCCTGTGTGCTACAGTTTGGACTTTGAGAGTCCTCTAAAAGCCCTTATGTTGCAGACTTTGTCACCAACCTGTCGTAAAGTTGAGAGGTATGGAACCTTTGGGAATGGGTCTTAGTGAAAGATAGTTGCATTATTGAGGCAATGCATTTAAAGTGTATGTTGGGATGTTTGTCTCTTCTCCTCTCTTTCCTTTTGCTTCCCAGTCTCTTGAGGTAAATAGTGTCCTCCACCATGAACTTCCATCACAATGTGCTGTCTTGTCACAGGTCTAACAGCCATAGAGCCAAATGACCACAGATTGAAACCTATGAAATTAAGACTCAAAATGAACCTTTTCTTAAGTTGATTTTTTTTAGTATTTTTTGGTATGACAGTAGACTAAGGTCACCCTATACTCATCCCAAGTCTGAGAAATTGATTTCCAGAGTCCAGTCCAAGAACCTGAAACATTATATATGTGAGGGATTTCTCAAAAACTAAGGGGACATATGGGCAGAGTTTAACTAAGATGACAACATCTGCTATTGCATGTCCCTACCTAGAGATCAGTTATGATTTGATTTCATCCTTATCACCTTTCTTGACATGGTCTTATACTCAGCACTGAGTTAATCCTTCAGAGTAAATCAATTTATCCACTACCTGATTATTACTTTAGAGAATGTTGTACAGCAGGAAGATGCTTCTGGGATTATTTAATTAAGTTCCCTCATCTTTCTTTCTCTTTCTTTCTTCCTTCCTTCCTTCCTTCCTTCCTTCCTTCCTTTCTTTCTTCTCTGAGGATTGAACCCAGGGCCTTGAGCATGAGAGGCAAGCACTCTACCAACTGAGCTGTACCCCCAGCCCAACACTTTTCTTTTTTAGCTGAATAGACCCTATTACATTCTCCTACCTAATTGAACTAAAATTCTACTGTAAATGGAGAGCTTTTATGGAACAGGGACTGTGTCTCAACTTTAGAGCAGAGATAAACACTTATGACAAATTGAATATGTCCATCAATTACACTGAACTTGCTTATCCTCTATATATTTATGAGCATACTGTGGGTAGGATTAAGTTTTACAGTGATTGCAGTGATTATCTACTTACCCAAACTCATTTCTCTTTCAATACTCTTGTTTAATAAAAGTTTCACCTGGTACAAGTTTGTAAATACCCACCTTGATAAAATCCTACTAGAACTCGTGCTTTGAGCTCTCCTAAAGCCAAGATCCATCCCATAGTCCCAGTGTTCTGTTCAGATACATGTAAATCTGTGTGGAAATAAGAACCCCAGGGAATTTATGCCTGGACTGCCACCAACCTCAGTCTTTTTTTTTGTTATTTTATTTTTCTTTTCTTGTTCCTGGTTCATTCAACAAGTGCATGTATCACATTGGAAGAAACACTATGATGACTTTTAGATTAAGAATTAAACTATAAAATTTCAAATATATTGAACCCCAAATATACTTTGCCAAATACTATAATGCCATACATTCAATAGTGTAAAAATACAGGTACTTCTAAAAACAAAATAAAAAAACTATAAAAATGTTTCTTGGAGTAATACAACTTATTAAATCTGGTGAATTAGGAGATCAAAGTGTTTTTTTTTCTGTTGTTTTTTTTTAATTTCAACATTTCTCTTATAGACATAGAATGGGAAAATGCATGACTGAAATCATATAACTTAAGAATAAAATTTAAAATGTTTTAAAATGCATTGGAATCTATTATAGCCACTTAGCATTATGAAGTACCCATTATTAAAGAATGAGCATTGTGTCCAATCTATGTCATTAAGTTTATCACCATTAGAAGTTCTTTATCTTCATTGTAGTTCATCAGTAGACTGAAGTGTAGATAAAATGCAATCAATATTTTTAGAAAGTACTCTGGGAAAAGAAAGGGACATGGGTGAGGGCTTAAAATTTAGTCTTCACTTGATGTCAGTCATAAGAATTGTAATTGAGGACCTTTGACCAATCCAGTCTTGCATGACCTTGGGCAAGTTATGAATTCCACTGTTCTTCAGGGTTCTCACTAATAATGTTCATGGCTTTGAAATCTCTAAATTCTGTTCCTGCCTGTGAAACTGATACCATCAGCTAAGCACTACCTTACTTTGCTCAGCAAAGCGCTCCTAATCCTCAATGAATCTCTTGAATTCTTGGGCAAAGATCTTTCCTATTTACTCATCTAAGCTATGCTGAAGGGGATCAGATAGTAAAAGCTTTCTGGCAGGATATAAAGTATTTTAGTGAATGACCCTTGATTCTATTGTCAGTCAAACATTGCCAAATTTGTCATTTTGTAATTGGAATATACTGGAGTTAACAGTACTTACAAAAACAAAATTTCACAAAATAATGCATGTTATACAGTAATTGACAATTTTTATTTTTAACTCAGTGTCTCTAAACTTCCATTAAAACTTTTTTTTTTTTTTTTGATAAGATGTAAGTAAGTCTTCCAGGAAAAACAAATATTTCTGCTACAGGTGATGTGAAAGGACTAATTCCAATTTTTAAGCTGTCTTTTCAATATTTCAGTCTCTAATAAGGGAGATTAGAAAACCTACTTAAAATTTTACATTCTAAAAGAATGAAATATTATAAAGTAACAATAAACTGGGCATCTGCTTTTCCATTGTTCCTCAATAGCAATTAACTTTAATAGAAAATCAACGAGCATTCGAGGAGAAAAATGCACTTCATTGCATTATTCTTTATTGTACATTCAGCTTCGGAGATATTTCATGTCTAAAATAGGAAATGTAGCATGCTTGAATTCACAAAATGAGTAAGAGCCATGATCAGTGGTACTTCTAAAAACAATCAGTTCCCCAGAAAATAAGCAACTGAGCAGACACATAATCAGAACAGGGTGGTTACAATTTTATACTAAGAATTATTTATCCTAACAATGCTTTCCAAAAACATGAAATTGAATAAATTATATTATAAGTCATCTTTGTTTCACCTTATAAATTGAAGATTCCTTCAAATAGATAATTTTAGAGAATACAGTATTAGAATGTATGAGTACTTTGAACATTTAAGAAATGTTTAATAAGTAAAAGTTATTTCATTGTAAACATTTAGGGCCATTTAACTGAAAGTCTTTCAAATCACTAATCTTGAAGTAAATAGGAAAAATTTTCCATTTCAGTCAAAGTCCAGGTCCTTGGCATCTGGAACAAAGAATTGAGTGAGACACACAGAAGTAACAGAGTACAGATTTATTGAAGGTAAAGATAGCACTCCATTAGGTAGAATGAAGGAGAGAGAGAGAGAGAGAGAGAGAGAGAGAGAGAGAGAGAGAGAGAGAGAGAGAGAGAGAAAGGAGAGAGAGAGAGAAGAGAGAGGCTCAAGGCCTCAATGCTCAATGTCTGGAAACTAGGGACTAATATCCTGAACTGGACGCATTCTCTTCCTTATAAAAACTTGTTTGAAAAATTTACCCCATTTTCTCCCATTGGTTGTCTTATGATACCTGATTAGAATATTTTCCACCCCCCCAACCATATGTTACTTTAGAAAACCTAATTAGAATATTGCCCACATTACTTCCATTGGTCATTTTAAAATTTGAACCTGTTGTGGGAGTTGTCTCAGTGGCTGGATTTGTCATGGTAATAGGATTCATTGTAAATAGGACAGGACTCATTTTCTAGTCCTGACCTCCATGGGCTTCTTTCTAATACCCTGTCTCTGCCTTTTGGTGTTCCTGAACTCCTAACTTACAAAATCAATAATTTGTGGGTTTTGTCTTAAAAGTCTCTAAAGTCACAACTACATTTTCTAATACTTGTGGTTGTAAACTTACAGTAGGAATTTTTCTGTTGTTTCAGGACCCAAGAAGTTTTCAGTGGAACTATTTTCAAACTAGAGTTCATTTCAGATAGGATGGAGCTGATTCATTGCCATAGTTATGGTGATTTAATCATGGAGAAATAGCCTAAAAATATCTGGTCAAAGTAATGACTGGAACTTGCATAATGGCTAGGTGAAATGTTGCTGTTTCTCTCCTTGCCAGCTATTTATGGGTGTGGATCATAGGATGGCTGTGCTTTCCTCTGCCATGAGCAAAGCCCCTGGACTGTTAATGCCAGAACAAGGAGAAGAGTGCTGAGATAATGGAGCTGAAGCTCTAATTAACTCTGCTTGAAACTTGACAATGTCTAGGACCATATACATACAAGTTATATTCAATTTAACAATTGAAATATATATATATATATATATATATATATATATATATATATATATATATACATATATATATATATATATTTACATAATGAATATGACAGGTTTTTGAGTTATCAATATCAGTTTAAAAAACATTGTTCCTAATGGAAAAACTAGATTGTTATTTTAGAAATCTTTAAATTTAAAATTTGAGATGACTAGCCATTTAGAAGTTGAATATGCAGACTTTGAAGTAATTAGTAATGTGTTTAAAGAAATATTTCCTTTTTAACAGGCTGAATCAGACTTCCTTTTTAAAAATATTATTAAAGCTTTCTATGTCTTTTATACAAATACTATTGACTATTAAGTCAATGCTGAATGAGAAACATCATCCTAAAGAATTATTTATGTAGACTTTAATTAATCTTTATTATAAATATACATCATTCATATGTGTATCTGTATATTTATACATTTTTAAATACATTAGGACAAAATAGTTTGGTTTATTTATCCTATATTCCTGGCATTTACCAAAATTCATACCCTGCCTGCTAAATAAATACCTCCTAAATAAATAATGATGCAGTTAAATACTGCATTGCATGTTTTTTGTAGAAAGAAGTGGGTACAGGGGTTAAAAAATGTACCCATTTCTTTTAAAAAAAATGTTTAGTAGGGTGCTTTGGCCAGATGGATGTGAATCCCAATATAGTTGTGCTAATTTCTAGCTGAGCCATTTGAAGACATTATATGCATCTCCTTTCCATAGGAGAATCATTATAGGTCCTATTTTATAGGTCCTATTTTATAGAATGTCACTCATTCTTCCTATTTTTCCTATGCAAATATTTTTGTGGATTATGAGCAACCTTGCATTCTCTTTTCTCAACTTTTCTAATTGGAGAGAATATAAGCATATATTTAGTAAAACTACACCTAAAAAGAGAACAGCAAATAAAAATAATAAAGTCTTTAAGTATCAAGAGCTCTACCATCATAAATCTAAGTAGCTATCAGTGGAATTGGCATTTTGTGATTACTATTCTCTTTGTTTAAATCAAATGAAATGAGGAGACAAATCAATTATGTTATATATTAAAATTGTAGTAAGGTTGAGAAATATTACAACAATTAATCCTCTTTGAGGACAAAATTAATCTGTTTTCTAAATTTATGAATCTTTTATAATGCAAATTTTATACAATCTTTCATATGACTCAATCCAGTAAGTGCCCTAGACTGTTGATGAAATAACATTTAATTCTAGCAGAGTCATTTTGGG
Organism: Marmota monax; assembly: GCF_021218885.2. Classification (NCBI taxonomy): domain Eukaryota; kingdom Metazoa; phylum Chordata; class Mammalia; order Rodentia; family Sciuridae; genus Marmota; species Marmota monax. The sequence continues at coordinate 34,269 of NW_026694517.1, read as the reverse complement.
AAGCTCTCTCAGATCATAAAATTTATGTTACAGTGTACAGGTTCTCTATGCCTGAGACTAGTAGAAAAATAAGCTTTGATCAATCTGCATGTATGGGGCTGGGGATGTAACTCAGTGAGGGAGTAACTGCCTAGTATGTGCAAGATCCTGGGTTCTATCCCCAGCATCATTAAAAAAGGATGTATATACTTTATTTTCCCCCTCTTCTAGTCATCAAAAGATACATTCATAAAGCATAAAATTATTTTCCTGTGTCCTGGTTAACCCAATTCTGTGCAATGTGGTGACCGGTAGGGTAACTACTTGCTTCTGTCACATGAGCTTGGACTGGCAGCTGCTAAAATTCTTTAGCAATCTCTTGATATGTGGAAGTCACCTGCCCCCTCTCCCTGGTATATATCAGTGGAGTCTTCCTGTTTTTCAATAAAATACACAATGTTTTTTAGGTTATAGATAAGTAGTTTGTTTTCTTTAAAAAAATCATTGTGTTTTTTTTTCAGTAGTTGATATTCTGATCATTTTCACTGGTCTTATCCTCACATCATTCTCTATTTTATTTCTCATATTGGCACCTGAGCTGTCATTCTACACTGTGGGTCTGATCTTACTATGCAGAAGTGCCCAGACTTCTGAAGACTTTCCATCCTCCTTTATTCCCAGGCCTGATCCTATTTATCAATGGGATTTTCTGTGTTCCTACACTCATTGCATCCTCATCTCCATCCTGTGTTTCCTGACATTTTACCTGTTCTCCAGAGTCTGCCTTCTACCTTTCCTCTTCAGAGGTCAAACTCCTCTGTAGTTTTAGAAAAATAGAAGCTTCTTTTCTCCATTGTCGCTCTGTTCACCTGCTTTACAGATGTTTCTTTCCTCCACCTTCTACTCTCTTTTGAGTCTCTTTTCAATTTGACAACTTGTAAACAGGAAATCCAGACCTATTGTTTCTTCAGGCCAGGGCTTTTGCACCATCTTGCAAACCCAATCCCCAAAGTACCACTCATACAAAGATGAATTGTTGCAACACATGCCATTGATGGTGTGGAGATATTTAAGAGGAATTATGTACGATGCAGTGATTGATGCTTTGCACTGGGTACAGACATGAATGCTTGGATCTCACATAGAGGATATGATGAAGGCCTTCCTATGGTGTTGCCCATCTCCAGCCTTTCTCTCTTGCCTTAGAATTCAGAGTTTTCTTCCCCTGAGCTTCTAAACCTCCACAGTCCACCTCTTCATGCATCTTTAAGGAAAACTAAACCTCTTTTCCCAGGCATTAGTCTAAGCTGAGAATTTTCATCATCCTCCCACCATGAAAGCCTACTTGACACATTTATCCTTCAACTGTCATTTAAGTATTTCCCTCTGAAACTGACCCAGAGCTGGGCTCTTGCAGAACACAAGGTTATACTGTCCAAGTCTAGTAGGATAATCTGGAAAAAATGTGACACTCTTCTGTGGATCTTTGTTGAATACTTTTCCATACAGGTTGTGCCCTTTATTTTTTCCACAGTTCTCATTTTCTTTTGATCATTTTGGATGCAGCATGCACATGCAGACATGCACACTGCATTCATATCCATGTATATCAAGTACAAAGACATGCACATTACACATGTGTGCAGGTGTTCATATCAAATGCATTAACATGTGCATTACAGAGACATGCATATCACATACATGCAGGCATGTGTACCACACACACACATGCAGAAGTGCATAAACAAAATTAATTTTTTAAGGAAATAATTTCTGAAATAAGTACAAAGGACTCAATAATGACCAAAATGTGGTCATTACCCAAATGAAGCATATGGTCCAGTGATGGAGACAACAAACAATTGTAAAATAAAAATCTCTATATTCTGTAATAAGTGAAATGGAGGATTGGAGCTCAGAAACTGCACAACAGAGGCTCTTTCCACAATTTGGGGTTCAGAGAAAGTTTAGAAATGTTCTTAGAAAATGAAGAGAACTAATTAGTCAGTGAATGAGAGGAGGAAAAGAGTGTTTCAGGAGAGGGGACTGTATATGCAAAGATCCAATGATGTGAGGGAATTCTTGGGATTGCTTTTTGAACAAAAGACAGAAGCCCTAGGCATCCCCTGTAATAAAACAATTTAAAATATATGCATCTGTGACAGTATGTCAAGCAAATCCCATTTTTGTATACAAAATCCTGTTCATTTTTTGAATTGTCTAGATTTTAAAAACTGCACATTTTTTTTTTTCCATTTAGAAAGCTCTAATTCAATGTTTAAGCATCTGCAATGGCTGGAGTTAGCTCTCTGCTGTTTTTCTTAGATCACGTGAACTTCAACTGCACTTGGCCTTCTGACAGACAAATAACAGACTGATGGCATGCTTTAGCTTTAACCTTCTCAAATTCGAAGAAAGAGTACATCCTAAAATATATGTGTCGATAGCTGATGAACTGAAATGTCACTTGCAGAGTCAGTTCAATGAACAACCTTTAGAAGCAGGGAAATGAACAAGTTGAATTTTTCTAAGTTTTATGCTTTCTAAAAGCTCTCACTTTTACCTAATATGACTTGTGTTTGGGTCAGATATTTATAATGCCTTGTTTCCTCTAAGAAAACAAGATGTTGTTCTTGTATAATTTTAAAGTATGAAGTAAGAAATTCTTTAAGAAATAAATACAGGAGTTGGGGTATATTTCAAAGGTAGAGCACATGCTTAGCATGCACAAGGCCCTGGGTTCAATCCACAGCACCAAACATGAAAAATGAAAGAAAGAAAGAGGGGTGGGGAGGGAGGGAGAAACAAAGATGAATGTCCAAAGTAAATCATCCTAATAAGACAGGTGATGTGATTCATTGAGTTTTAATGGTCCTAGATCTAGCCAACTGATTATGACTGGAGGAAGAGGGCATTTTTTTTCCTGATTTTCCCCAAATTAAATGCAATTCCAGATTTAAAAAAAATTAGACTTCTTTCCTTGTTATATCTTCATAGCTGTGACTATATCCACAATTCAGTTATGGAAGGATGTCTATTATCTTTGGTGTTCACTGTGTCCAGTTTCTCCTCCAGTCTGGTTTACTACTTGACCCCCATGAACTTTTAGAGTAGCACCAGGCTGGGAAAGAGGCTCTGCTCCTCTTCTATCCCGGTAGATATCTTGGGTCTGATCCTAAATCAGTCCCTGCCCTTCACTTTCATATCTTAGTCTGTCCTCCATCTTTGTGGCTACATGTTCTAGATGTGAACCCTCTCTCTGGCCTGGACCACACTGCTCTTTGTTGTCCTCTGAATCTGCACAGATTTTTTTTCCTTCTTGCGTCACCATATCTTTTATCTTAAACCTTCATCCTAGTAGGTTGACTTCAGTCTCCCTTACTAGATCTGGCTTCCTTGGTTTCTGAGGACACCCCAGATCTGATTTGATCAGGACCACCTTTTCTGATCTTTCCCGCCTCTTAGCTCCCTGAGACTATTTCTGTTTATCTGGGTCTTTAGAAACTCAGGGAGCCACTCACTTTGATATCAGACATCTTTGTCAGGTCTGACCAATCACTGGGAATAATCTGACACCAGCTCTGCTTCTAATAAAAACTGCAACTAAATTAAACCAGAGCATGCACTTGACCATTCTTGTGTGCTATTTGCCTGACATAGATACAAGAATCTCTGGGAATACATTACTTTGCCAATTACAAAATGATGCTTTGTATATTGTTAAGCCTATTCTATCATAAGGTGCTTCCCTTACCCAATTCAAAGGGCAGGTATTCAGTGCCCTTTACTGGAAGGATTGATTCTAAGTCCCCAGGATAGTTCTAGGATCCTGGATGGCCCAGATGCTGATATCTGGGGAGGTGACAGAGGCAGCGCTGCTGAGACGGACTCCTGAAGATCAAAGTCCAGGCAGATGGTCCTCTTGAGACATCCCGCACAGGGGACTAGAGTGAGATAAGGGCAATGGAAGAGATACCCATAAAATCAAAGTCTAGTGATTTTGGTTCAAAACACTAACAATGAAATGAAGCCCTGAGAGAAATTCTATAAGTTGCAGCACTACGTAGGCATTTTGAGTCTCTGAGATTTTGAGGAGCTTTGAATTAGTTGAGTGAAAGGGATAGACTCCCCAAACATCAGAAGAGCTTCCACAAATACCTCTCATGTAATATGGAAATGCTTGAGGTCCTAGTGACTTGATGATCAGGATGGGAAAGATGTTCTTCCTCTTCTTCTATCCTGGCTGATGTTTGGGTTCTGACCCTAAATCAGATCCTGTCCCTCACCTTCATATCATTAGTCTAGATTCTCCATCTTTTTGGCTGAGATGATCAACTCCCAACTTAACAGCATTAGGACAATCCTTGGCCTAGGCAACATTCTACTTTTGTTTTATTTGATTATTTTCCTTTAATACCCCCACTGCCAGTACAACAATTTCAATACCAGGTACCCTATGTAGGTTCTTCCAATTAGCCTTCCATACACATACACACTTAAGTAATAACTAAAGTTTGTATGTTTCTCTATACATAATAGTATTGAGTTTTGCTATTAATTTTATTTTATTCCTTACGCTTTTCATTCAACATTATGGTTTTTAAATCTATTCAAGATTTCAGACTCCTGCCTTGCTTTAGACTGCTGCGTGGTCTCATAGAGAATTCATGGATCAACTTTTAAGTCTCAAAACTGGAAGTGTTGAAACTCCAACTCTCCTGTTTCTAATGACACTGTGGGAAACACTATATTTGTTCAACAGTATGAACTTGTTGAAGAATATTTTCATGTGAGATTTCAAACCTTAGAGGCTACCTAATTCATGGGCTTTAGTTAGAGAACACGTTGATTTTTCCTTAAAAAATTATTTACTTCTAGAAGAATCATTAATATCTAAGTATCCCAGTTCTTCAATTAAGGGGTTCTAAGAAATATAACCTTTAAAAGAAATGGGAAATTATCATAATACCTCAAATTTAGAAAATAAAATATCTTCAGAATTTTATGCAGAAATAACACAGGTATCTGCAGTGATTGATGGGGGTCCCTGAAGGTAATTGCAGAGATAGACCAGTTTTTAAGATGTTCAAATGATCTCTGATCACTGGTGGACTCAAAGGTTCTTAGGCTTAATACATTCCTGACTTGGACAATTAGGAGCCCAGAAACTGAACCATTCTATAAATGTGTTTTGTTTTGTTGTTCCCTACAATGGATTTTCTGTCTTCATTTGAAAACGAGATTTTTTATATAAACCTAGATGATCAGCTTCTTGTTGAAAAATGTTAATATTTTCCAGGCTTGATAATGACAGTTGGTCAGATGCAGGAGAAGCTGCCTTAAAGATGAGGCATAAGATTCTCTGTCACACCACATTACACACCCACCTTCCATTGTTTATCCAGCACTAAGACTGAGCATTTTCTGTTTGTTGTATTTATCATCTACATTCTCTCACTCATCTTATTTGCCTTCTCCTAAGAGTAACATGAGTATATGACACATATGCCATCTCAAGACAAAATACCCTATGAATAAAGGACTATGGGCATTAATTAGTTAGGAGATTCATATTTGTGCATCAGGTCTTTCAGGCATGAGCTCTGTTACCTCAGTAGATTTCTTTTTATCAGCATTGATAATCTTTTATAAAGTGAGGGAATTGGGTCAGTTTCATATTTTCAAACCAAATATTGATCTTCATAGGGAAATAATAGGTATGCCAGGAAAAATATGATTAAAATGAATTTTTTCATCTAAAATATATTTTCAAATAAATTACCTTGTATTTGTAAACTTCATTCTGTCAACCCTATAATATGTATCTGCAGCAAGGAACATATATAATATGTTATATATAATTATATATATATATATATATATATATATATATATATATATATATATATTGCTCTCTCCACTTACATGTTAAAATTCCATGTTAAAATTAACACATCTAAGTTCATAATCTTGATATCCTTAGTCCTGTACCTACCCAACTCCCAGATATTAAAACTATCAAGTCTGTCACTCAAGCAAAAACTTTTGTAACATCTTTGATACATCCCTTTCCTAATTATTCTCTCCGTATCAGCTATTAATTGCTGTGTAACAAATTATGCCAAACTTTAAAGGCTTAAAACAGAAAAATTTTATAGCTCATAGTTCTATGGATCAGCAACTTGGTTCACTATAGGTGTATATTCTATCTTAGTGAACTCAAGTGGCAGCACTTCACAAGCAGATTGGCTGGGGGCTAGTTGGCTTGGAGGCCCTAGATGTACTGCTTGTATATGGTCCACATAGTATAATAGTTCCTTAAGCTAGCCTTAGCCTTCTTTATATTGTGATCTATGGGCAGCAAGAGGGAAAACCCTATTATGAAAATATTCTTCAAATCCTTGCATCCATCACATTTGCTCATGTCTTATTGATCAAACTGTGTAGCTAGACAAACCCAGAATCAATGTGAGAGGGACCATAAAAGCCAGGCATGGTGGTGCACATTTATAATCTGGCAACTCAGGATGCTGAGGCAGGAGGATGGTGGGTTAGAGGTCAGGTTCAGCAACTTAGCAAGACCCTGTTTCAAAGTTTAAAAAAAAATTAAAGGATTTGGGATGTAGCTCAGTGGCAAAGTGCCCCTGGGTACAATCCCACAGAGGGGGTGGGGGTGGGGCAAGCATGTGAGTGTGAGCATGAGTGTGAGAGAGAGATTGAGGATTGAGGAAAGGACCTCACTAGAATGTGGATATGGGTGTGGCATGCCTTACTGGGGACTATTGCTGTGACAATGTTACCCAATCTCCAAAACTAACCTCAAATCATTCTGCCCTTCCCATATCTCCATATCAACTGACTCATCTAGGATCCAAGTCACTCTCATTTCTCACTTGAAATTGCAGAAGGCTTCTAATTGTCTTTCCAGTTATTTCATATACCCCTAATCTATTTTTCACAGAAGCACAAATATATCATATTGAATGTAAATTAAATGATTTCATTCTCCTGTCAAGAACCCAGATTTGTTATTAGATTTAGAATGCAATGTAGGTATCTTTCTTGAGTTAAAACCCTTCATTACACTGTTTTAATTTATCCATCCCACTTTTCTTTTTTATTCTGCTACTGTAACATTTGCTATTTTTCCATTTCTCAAAGAAATCAGGCTCTTTTTAATAATGCATCTTCCCATTGTCACTTATGCACTCTGCCTTGAATACCCTTTCTTTAGACTCTGCATGACTTGGCTACATCTTGGATCCCATTGAAATAAGATCTTTCAATTATTCTCTCTCAATTTTAGTTTATTTATTTTGAAGCACTTTGTCAAAATTCTGTCTTTGTGTGTATATGTACATTTTTCATTTGCATCTTTTATCTATTAGTCCATAAATACATGAGAATTGCATTGTGACTCTTTGTTTTGCTTGTTTTTGTACTTCACTTGCCAGTGACTCATGAAATACCATCATAGAGATTTGTTTGAGGTCCATGTTCAATAGTGACACTGGATAAATAGTTCATACTGTACACATAAGTTCCAGTTATTATTCTACTCATTTTTTAGATTTCACATATTTGGGAATTGCAGAACCATATTTTTATAAAGACATAGCCCAATCCTGAATTCTACTTTTCCACTTTCACATTTTTCAGAAGCCTAGATTCTAATATATATAACAACATGGATTAACTTCAAAAACATTATATTGAGAAAAAAAAAGGTAGCAAAAATTATTCACAGAATGATTCTAGTTCTTAGGAGAAGGAGTTGATTGGAAATGGGTAGAAGTAATGTTTTGGGGTGATGGATGCATTCTGTATCTTGGTACAATACAGTTTAACAGGCATGTAGTTTTCCCCCAAATCATGTCTACATATGTGAGCATAATGAAACTGTTACCATTGGGTTGCCACAATTGTAAAATTTTATTATATATAAATAATAATCAATAAAGTTAATCTTAAACACTATTCAACAAAAAGATTATCAGGTAAAATCAAAGCATATTTAGAAATTTTATCCACACCATTAAAGTACAAGCTTTAGAACAGTCTTGATACAAAGCTTTATTATTTTTATTTCCTTCAGAAAAATTAAACTATATTTCTAACCAACTGCTATCTCTTGATTTTATATAGAAGTGCAAACTGAAAGGAGAGGAATTGTGTATTTATTTGTATGACTATTATCAAAGTGAGATCAGCAGAGGAAAGGGACCAAAGGGTCGTGGGGAAAGAGGGGAAAAGTTCTGGGGAGTTACAGTGGCCAAATTATAGTGTTATATTTTGTATTGTGTGCATGTACAAATATGTAAAAGCAAATCTCATCAGTATGTATAATTATAATGCACCAATAAAAATGAGGAGAAAAAAAGTACAAAGTAAAAGAAGATAAGAGGAAATACTCATGTATTTGTGTGACTATTATGAAGTGATAATATTGGAACAATTGACCAAATTTCACTCATTCTGCACGAAGCATAGGTTGCTACAGAAACTGGCACATTTTGGGCTGTGGTGTACACATAAATGCTCAAGTGATACTTAGGAAGTCAGATTAGGAACCTGACGTAAGAAAAACCTTATTCTTCTACATAGAAGAAAAATGAACCCATTCCAAACATTGCTAAAGAACAATCAATAAATAATTCTAATTTTCTTTTGAAACCTGAGAGCCTTCATATAAACATGCACTTAAAGTTAAACATTTTAATTTTTAAATATTTGAAACATAGCCAGACTTGGTGGCATAAGCCCACAATCCCAGCTATTCAGAAAGCTGAGGCAGGAAGATCACTTTAGCCTAGAAGTTCAAGGCCAGTTGGGGCACATAGAGAGATGTCTGCTTCAAAAATAAATAAATAAAAATTGAATATTTTCAGCACAAACTGTGCTTTCACTTTTAATCTAATCTAGTTAGGAGTAAAGCATTATGCCAAATATCATGCCAGGTTTCAGAACTCACTGTCTGTATGCACAGGCCAATTAACCATAAGAGCTTGCCCTAGCATATGTATTTGTTATTAATAAGTTTTTAAAAATTTTTGAGAAATTGTTTCTCCTAACTATTATGATAAGGCTTTATGTCTTTAACATAGAGGCTATACAATTTTGTGGTATGGTTGATTATTTTCTATGAATATCATTCCTTTCATAGTCTCTAGGAAAATGGAAAGAAAAATGTACAAAAAAGAATAATGTCAACATTAATAATTTTGAGCATTGCTTGTATTGACACAAATTGCTAGTTAAAAATTAATTTCAACAAATATAAAACAAATAACTCTGTTTTCTTTTTTTAAAATAGGCATTTCTCAAAAGAAGTCACAAAATTGGCCACAAAAAAGATGCTCAATATTAGTGAGCAAAAACACAGATGCAACTGCACTAAAATGACTAAAGTAAATAGTACAGATAATAGCAAGTCTTGGTCACCATTTGGAGAAATCGAAACCCTCATATATTATTTGTTGAGTTGTAAAGTGGGGAAGCCAATTTGTATAATAGTCTGTCAGTTTCTTCAAATGTTACATATGTGACTATATGACTCAGCAATTTTATTTCTAGACATATAATTAAGAGAAAGAAAACACATCCACACAAAAATGAATAGAGCATAGCAGCATTTAACAAAAGTAAAAAAGTAGAAACATCCCAAATGTCCATCAATTGATGACTGAATAAATAACATTATAACCCCATTTTAGGAATATTTTTATTCTTATAATAAAAAAAGAACAAAGTCAGTACCCATATTACAACACAGATGAAGTTTGAAACCATCTCTCTTTGAATGTCATTACTGAACCCATTTTTTTATCTCCTATTTGGACTTCAATTGCATGTACATTGAACTTTTTAGATGTTTTACATGACTCTTGATAGTTTCTGTTCTTTTTTTTCCCTCTACTTTTATTTTTTCTGTGTTTTACTTTAGACATATTCTATTGAGCACTTCAGTAGTACAGTTCTATCTTATCTGCTTTTAAACCTGTGCTACTTAGTCTCAATTTCAGGTAATACATTATCAGTTATAATGAATGTGTTTTATATTTTATAGTGTGTCCAATTACTTGATAAAACTCTCTATTCATTCATTCTTATGTCTATATTTTGCTCTACTTTAAAATATTAGTCACAATATTTTGAAATTTTGTCTGCTTATGCCATTTTATGAATCTGTAGGAATTTTGCTTTTCCTTATGGGGTTTAGCTATGCCATACTATTTCTTTGCATATCTTGTAATTTTTAATTGCATGCCATATATTTTAGATAAAAAGACCTTTGAGGATCTAGTTGGTATCTTCCATCATTTACTCATTCTATTTACTAGTTAGAAGTATTGAAAAACTTGGTTTATCCCAATAAGTTAGTAAATTTTATTTAGAGAAGAACAATTTTTCTCTTTGTCATCTTCCTTCCCAGGGCAGAGTTCCCCCTCCCCACAGCTTTCAACTGAAAGACAGGTGGGTCTTCTAAACGCTGTATTCTTAAAATGGATATTCTAGAACTAAAAAGTGCATTATCTGAAATTAAAACACAAAAAGATGGGTTTACAAGAGACTCATGGTTGCCCTTTAAAGATTTTTAGCTAAATATTTTCACCCCTAGGTCAACGACTTTTTCAATTTTTCATTAGAGATATACATAGTCAGAACAAGGAAAAAAAGCTGTAAAACCAGGAGTTAACAAATTTTCATAAGACTATGAGAGAACTAGGTTCAATTTTATGGATTTGAAAGAAAAGAAAGGCATGTGCCTGCAGGAAGATTTGCATCCTTGAGGCAGATGTTACCAATTGCCTTTTATGAAACAAGAAATGTTTAGGAGTTGTTATGTGATAGTAAAGCAAAAGTAACTTCATTTTGTAAAACAACCATGCCAAGTAGAAGGGTCATGACCGGGGCAAGATGTTCTTTTCCTTTTTGCTTTAGAAACCTTTTAGAACACAGAACTACCTTATCAGGCATTGTTTCTGTAACTAGGGTAATTGGGCTATGTTTCTGTAACTGGGTGACTGGGCAAATTGTGATTGGCTAAGCATCCCCACCACCTGACTGCACTCTCCTGCTTCTGTAACCTGGCTTGCTTGTATTTGCTATACCTCCCAAACATCCCTTTTGTGGTTTTCAGGCTTATAAAGAGCGCCCTTGCAATTGTTCGGGGCTGATCAGGGGAACAGCTTTATGTTCTGGTTAGTCGCTACTGGTATGCTTCAATAAAGGCTTGATTCAATTATACGTGAGTGATCTGGAAGTCAATTTATGAAACCCTGGGACGAAGCTTTAACTATAACAGCGCACAGGAGTGTGAGGCCCCTCTGGGTGCAGCTTTAGGGGAGTCATCACACCCTCTTTTGCAGACTTTTCTTATAGGAATCTCACCAGTGGAACAGAAAGGAGAACCCTCTTGGCAGAGGGAAACAGCAGCCAGAGCCCAAACTCCACCCTGGCCTAGCATTCCTTATTTATCCTAAACAATAAGTCTTAATCCCTGGAAGGAAGATCAGTTAAACCTGTGTTCTGAGGCTCTGGGGTAAGAAAATCAGGCTACAACTGAAACTGCCCAGATCCTCTTCCCAGAGAAAAAACTCCTCAACCCCCACAGAGAAGAGTACCAAAGCCACAGGCAAGAACACAGATGGAAACCTACCAGGGGAGAGCAGGACCACAAATGAGACCCACACCCTCAAACACAGGTTCGTAGAAATTGTCTAAACCTGAAATTTAAATACAAAATGAGAGAATGCCACCATCACACCACCTCCATGGCCAGCAGCATGCTAACAAGCCTTGAGAAAAAAATGAATGCAGACAGCACAGCGTCACTGGTCATTAGGAAAATGCAAATGAAAGCTACAATGAGATACCATAATTAGAAATTCTGAAAACAAAAATAGGACTGGAGGTGTAGCTCAGTAATAGACCACTTGCCTAGCATGTAAAAAACTCTGGTTTGGTCCTCTGCACCACATAATTAGAATAACAATGGTGATGAGGATACCAAGATATCAGAAGCTGACAAGAATGTAGAACAGGAATTCGCATTCATTGCCAGTTTGAACATAAAATGGCTTTAACACTGTGGAAGACATTTTCTTATAAAGTTATATGTACACTCACTACACAACCCAGCAACATCTCTCATACATTTACTTAAGTTTATTGAAAACTGATATTCATACAAAAATTGTGTTATGGTATGGATTTTAAATGTCCCCCAAAGGCCCATATACTAAAGGTTTGGACACCATTCAATGGCACTACTGGGAGGTCTCAGAACCTTTTCAAGGTGGTGTATATTGGAGACATGCACTTGAGGGGGATATTGGGACCCTCTCTTCTCTTTTTACTTCCCGACATCACAAGGTGAACAGGTTTCCTCCACAAATGCTTCCACCAAGATTTTTATCTTCACCACAAGCCCCAAAGCAATAGGGTCCACATGGACTGAAACCTCCAAAACTAGGAGTCAAAATAAACTTTTCCTCAAAGTTGATTTTCTCAGGTATTTTTGTCATAGCAAAGGAAAGTTAGCTAACGCAAATGGTCTGCACATGATTGTTTAACTTCATAGTTGCCAAAAAATTTAACTAATCAAGATGTCCTTGAACAGAGGGAAAGGTAAACAAACCTGAACAATGGGATATTACTCAAAAATAATAAGCAATGATCTGATAATTCAGAATAACATGGATAAATCTTAAATGTATTTTCTTAAATATCAAATTCTTTCCCTATTTCTTTGTCTTCCTGTAGAAGCCTTCTTATGAAAGGACAAAATATGTTTCAGTAAAAACTAGTTATAGTTCTCAGTGTCAATTCACTGCTTCCTCTAGAAAATTCTTCTTAGGTGTGCTTTATCTTCTGACCTGCTTCATTTTTACCTTGGGTCGAGAGACAGAGAATGCTCACTTCCTAAGGTCTTTGAGAACAGAGGATATTTTATTCTGACTGTAAAGTTTTGTGCATAGGCCTTGTAGCCTTTCATGTAGAAATCAGCTAAGTTTCAGAGGAAAAGTACCCATATCTGAAAATCAATTATATGATTCTGGCTTTGTGTCACTGCCAAAATCAGTGATTTTTTGTTTTGTTTTGTTTTGTTTTTAAATTCCCTCCAGAAATGGCCCTTGGATTGGTGAAACACTGAGAAAAGAGGGGGGAGGGGAACTGTCTACTATGACTCTGCCTCTGGAACTTGTTGTCTTGTCTGAAATTTTGGTTCATCCCATTATTGTTGCAACAATAACTCTTTGAAGTCTTTAAAACACATGATGTTTTATAATTTCTTCTACTTTTTCTAACTGTTGTTGGTGTTGGCCTGTAGTGACCAACCACATTCAATCCTCACTGTGAGTAGATATTTATTTCCTAATTATTTTCAATAAGGGCTAATTTTTACAACAGAATGCAGAGATCTTCTTTTGATTAAAATATTAAGGATCTACATTTTCCCAGTGATTTGTAGCTGCTAATTTAAATAAGATACTAAAGAAATTCTTATTTTTCTCAAATACCTGTGAGGCTTTAAAAAAATTTTTTCTTTACATATGTAGACTCTGCATGGGATGGCTGCTCTTTTGTTTCTTTACTTTGATATTCTATATTGCTATAAATTGCAGCATTTTATTCTTGGGCACAGGGAGAAGAGAAGATTTGAGGGTGTTGTAACTGACTACTGTGGACATGGTTTCAAAAGTCACCACTATATCACCTTTCTTGTCATCTTTTATGGCAAAAAATTGGGGGGTTTTATAAGGAAATCATTAATAGTTTCTTATACTGTGTTAACAAAGAACTATGATTGCTTTCCAGTTGCTTAGAAATATATGGATTTTAAAATGTGAAAATGACTTTGATCGCTCTATGCTTGCAATTATTTTACTTGAATGAGCAAGTTCAATGTATGGTAGGAAAAAGCTCAGAAAAATTAAGTATTTAATATAAGTTGTACTCATGTCAATTTTCACATAAGAAAGATAGATGCAAAAAGTACACATTAAATGTAAAGAAATTATTCTGTAAAATTGATTTTTCAGAAGGCACCATGAAACCTCAGAACCATTAACTTACTCATACAACAAATATTTATTAAATGTTTTGTTCAGTATATTATTTAATACCACATTATCTTTATTCAGAAATCTCAGTTAATGGATAATAGAGTAATACCAGTTGATAGGAAAAGTGGTTAGCAACCATTAGTTAATGTATATTGAAAATTACAATAAATTCTTTAAATTAGCTGAAGGATTAGAAAAGTATAATTTGAGCTGTTCACAACACTAACTATTCCTACTAAAGTGCAAGAGAAAACAACATGTACCCAAGACAATTTATGTATTTGATGTACCATACACATTGATTAGTAAACTACCACTATTTCAAAAGCAAATATAAATAACAGAAATTGGAATCAATAATACCAATCTCTTGGTATATACACTATCTCAGTCAGCTTTTGCATTGCTGTGACCAAAATATCTGACAGAACAATTTACAAGAGAGAAAGTTTATTTGGGGCTCACAGTTCCAGAGGTTTAGTCCATAGGCTGTGAAACCCATTTCTCTGGGTCGTTGGGCAGCACATGATAGAAGAAGGGCCCAGTAGTGGAAAGCTGCTCTGCTTATGGCAGGGTCAGGAGAGAGGGAGAGGAAAAGAGGGAGAGAGGGAGGAGGAGGGGGAGGGAAAGGGAAAGGAAGAGGGAGAAGGAGAAGGAGGGAGAGAGGGAGAAAGGGACCACAGGAATGATGCTCCCTTACTGAGCATACCCCAGTGACCCACCTCCTCCAGTCACATCCCACCTAACATACAGATAGCACCAACTCAGTCCATTCAAACTGGAATGAACTGCTTAATTAGAGCTCATATGATTTAATCATTTCACCTCTGAATATTCTTCAAAAACATAGAAGCCTTGGGAAAACACCTCATATCTACACTATAACAATAACTTATTGGTGAATTTTTTTATCCTTTAAGACTATAAAATTGTCTTTGAATTTACTATAAGGAAGGCTATAAGATCTTTAGCAAATAGGAAGAGAAAACCGTGTTTCTGTTCATCATTTAAAAGAAGAGCAGGTGGGAGTTCATCCTTTGAGACACCCCAAGACTTCTTTGGTCAGGACAAGTCTAGCAAGGAGTGGGGCACTGATGAACTGATTGTTGTTTGAGCCACAGCAAACAGAGTGACCTGGGGGGGGGGGGTAGGTGGGCTGTGACTCACCAAGATGCAATCAATAGAAAGTCATTTCCTTACACTTTATCCTCTCCACATACTCCCAGCACCACTTTACTCTCAATTATTCAGGCTCAATTATGTCCCTCCCTGGTCACAGTTGCCTGCATGGGCTGTATGGTGATGCACTTCCATCACAAGCTGCAATTTACTGAGCCCATTCCTATAGCATAGGACAGCCAGGATATAAGCATTGACTTAAATAAGCCTATCAAATAGGATGTGCAATCAATACATAACATGAATTATAGCATCTCAGACAAAATAGTGTCTGGGGATACTACCGGTAAAATGCTGCAAAAAACAAAATATGTATTTCATTTAATACTGCATGAGAACTTTGTCTCAGGTCTAATTTGGCAGTTTCTTTTTATTTATTTATTTTTTGCTAAAAGAAATCTAAAATAAAAAAGAACTTTTAAAGTTTTAAAGGGATTTCAATAACTCTAATAAAAACCCTAACTAAAAATAAAAAGCCAAACTGAAAAATGGGCAAATAATTTGTGTAGCCATTTCTTTAAAGAAGATATATAAATGGCTAGTTGATACAAACACATAAAAATCTTCAAAATTGAGCTGGGTATACAGCTCAGAGGTATAGCATTTGCCTAGTATGCACAAGGCCCTAGGTTCAATCCCTAGCATTACTCCCTGAAAAACAAAATGAAAAAGAAAAAAAAATCCTCAAAATCATCAGTTATTAGGAAAATGCAAATCAAAACCAAAATGAGATGCCACTTCACAAGCACTAGCATGGCTAAAATATAGAAGAAAGACATAAACAAATGCTGATGAGGATGAACATGAATTGGAATCCTCATACATTGCTGATGGAAATATAAATGATGCATCTGCTTTAGAAAACAGTTTGGCAGTTTCTCAAAATGTTAAACACTCCAGATTTACTATATGATTCAGCAATTATGTTCACAGTTTCAATTATGTTCAAAGAGAAGTGAAAAATAAAAAAGAAACTTGCATATGAATGCTTATTTCAGCAATATTAATAAGAGTCAAAATGTGGAAGTATCTAGCAACAGATTCATGGATACATAACATGAATTATATCATCATATAATGACATATTATTTAGCTATACAAAGGAAATACATGCTGATATATCCTTCATGGATGAGACTTTAAAATCTTGTGCTAAGTGGAAGAATCCAGCCCCAAAAGAGAACATCACATAATTTTATTTATATTAAATTTCCAGGAGTGATGAGTATCTGGAGACAGGAAGAGGATGAGCCATTACTTACTAGCAGTGAGAGGAATAAGGTGGAACAGGTAGCAGCAAATGTGGAGTGGCTGCTAGTGGGTATTTTTTTTTTGTGAATGTGGTGAATATATTCTAAAATTACATTTTCATAATGGCTGAACACTCTGTTGCTATGCTAAATCCATTAATTTTACATATTAAATGGTGGGATCTTAGGATATGTGAATCATATCTCAATAAAACTATTAAAAAAGAGCCCCACCTGCCCCTACAGTAGGCATTATGGTTTTAATCTTACCTTTCTCACTAGCAACTAATATTTGAAGGAGATGTTATTTTCCATTAGTCACATTAGCAAATCAAGTCTTAAAGATTTTGTAGTTCTTAGGAACAATTTATTATAGATTTACTATTCATACTCAACACTGTCAAATATAACTTTCTTTTGGAGAACCATAAATTTATGGTTAAATTCATAAAATCTAACCTAAGAAAATAAAATGAAATGAATGAAAGGAGACTAACAGTTAATAATTATCATCAGAGCTGCAATTTAATTGTACCCTAGACACATGTACTCTTAATGCACTGCTGATAAGAAACTATAGATTAATAGTCTACATTAATTTAGGCTGAGTCACAGAAGAAATAAAATATCTTTACATATGCATACTACATTTATAATTGTGTCACTTTTGCCTGTTTTGCAGAATTCTAATCCAGACTGAATTGCACTATAAAAATAAACATCTGTAATCAACAACCATTGAGAAGATACATGGAAGAAACTACCTCATTTGCATAAAAAGATCAATAACAAAAAAATCCAAAAGTATAAGGAGAATTTTAAAAGTAGTATAGAAAACTTACATAAGAAAACTTGTATCTGGCAGATGATAAATCTTAAATAATTGATCTTAAGTAGACAGTGTCATTAAGATGTCAGTTATTTCTAAGTTAATTTATGCACTGATTGTGATACCAATTAAATTAATAACAGTTTTTGCTTTTTTTTTTTTGTTTAGGTGATTGGTTGTGGTGATTTGATTCAAGTGGAAAAGTGAAAGAATAACAAAAAAATTGGCAAAACTCTGAATAAAAGGGCAATAAGAAAAATAACTCCTTCCAGGTAGTAATTACTCATGTCCAACAGGCATGAAAATATACTCAAAAGCTACTCAAAAGTCATAATCCATTATAGCATCAACATTAAATCCAAAATATTATCAAATTAGAAACTCCCAATCTCATCAGCTGAATTAGCTAAATCAGGCATGGGTGAGACTCTGGCTAAGATCTATGCCAGAAAAAAAAAAAAAGTTCTCTCCACCTGTGGACCTGTGAAACTAGAAAATAACTTGTGAGTTTCCAAAACAGAACATTGAGACAGATAAAAGATGGATTTTCTCATTTGCATAGGGATAAATTGGACAAAATAAAGGGGCCACTGGTCTCAAGCAAGTCCAAACTCATTAGGACAAATTCCATTAGGTCTCAAGGCTTAGGAATGATCTTTTGTGGCTTCCTGCTCTCTATTCTGGATCCTCAGTGGCCCCACTCTCTGGGCCCACCATGTGACTGTGTTGGTCCCTGCCTCAGGTCAGCTGTCTGGACTCTGTCTCTATATCCACCACTGACTATGGAGTTGTTCTTCCTTTGTCTTGAAAGGCAGCCCATGTTGTGGCCAGGTAGTCTTATCAGACCATTCCCTGCCTATAAAACTCCTAAAAGTTTGGAGCCTTCTTTTATCTTATCCTTTTTGCCCTTTAGTCCAAGCTATAGTAATTCCAAGATATAGTAATTTTAGACTCTCAAAAACCTAATTGATGTCAAGGAGAAACAGTATTAGAGAAAAAGCTCCTCCACATATATTTACTAGAGAATTTCATTTCCACTTCTGATTTCTACAGAGATGATGCATAGGACAAATAATTCACTTACCTGATTCTTCAGCAAAAGTCAGTCTGGAGTGGTTGCACCAATTTGCAGTCCCACCAGCAATATATATATGAACGCACCCTTTTCCCCACATCCTTTCCAACCTCTTTTGTTACTTGTATTCTTGATTATTGCCATTCTGTCTAGAGTGAGATGAAATCTCAGTGCAGTTTTAATTCTAATTTATTTAATTGCTAGAGATGTTGAGCATTTCTTCGTATATTTGTTGATCATTTGTATTTCACTTATGGAGTATCTGTTAAGTTTCTTTGCCCATTTACTGATTGGGTTATTTGTTTTGCTTTCTTCTTTTTTTTTTTTCTGTTATTTTTTGAGTTATTTATATATCCTGGAGATTAATGCTCTATTTGAGGTGCAGATGTTGAAGATATTCTCCCATTCTGTAGGCTCTTTGTTTATGTTCTTAATTATTTCCTTTGGTGTGAGGATGCTTTTTAGTTTGGTACCATCCCATTTATTGATTCTTGATTTTACTTTTTAAGCTTTAGTAGTCTTGTTGAGGAATTCAGTTCCTAAGCCAATATGATGGAGAATTGAGCCTACATTTTCTTCAGAGTCTCTGATCTAATACCTAAGTCCCTGATCTATTTTGAGTTGAGTTTTGTGCAGGATGAGAGATATGAATTCAAGGGTATAGTCATACATCACTAGAGGGGCAATAAATTGGTGTGACCACTCTGGAAAGCAGTATGGAGATTCTTCAGAAAACTTGGAGTGGAATCACCTTTGACCCAGTTATCCCACTCCTTGGGTTCTACCCAAAGGACTGAAAATCAGCATACTACAGCCATGTCAATGTTTATAGCTGCTCAATTCATAATAGCTAAGCATGGAATCTATATAAGTGTCCTTCATCAGATGAATAGGTAAAGAAAATGTGGTACATATACACAATGGAATATTACCCAGACTCAAAGAAGAATAAAATTATGGCATTTGCTGATAAGTGGATGGAACTGTAGACTATCAAGCTAAGTGAAATAAGTCAATCCCACAAAACCAAAGGTAGAATGTTCTCTCTGATGTTTGGATGCTAATACACAATAAAGTGGGGGTGGGATGGGGGATAAAAGTTCATTGGTTAGACAAAGGGGAATGAAGGGAAGGGGGATGAGAATAGGAAAGACCGTAGAATGAATCAGACATAATTTTCCTTTGTTCATATATAAATACATGTATATGTTGTGAAACTCCACAGCATATACTACCACAAGAATGGGGTCCTAATTTGTACTCCATGTATGTCTAATATGCCAAAATACACTCTCCTCTAATCTATATCTAAACATAACAAATAAAATTACAACAAAAAAGGACTGTCTAGGTACCCCTTGGCACTCTCTACAGAGCACTATTTTCCAAAAGAGAATTTCCTACTTTTTTCATCCTTCATAATCTAGATTGATTGAAAATCTCATCAACAATTATGTGCTGGTTCCTTTGCCTGATACTTCCTTCCCCAATTCACCACTTTTCTAGATCATTATTATAAATGTAACAAGAAGCTTCTTTTGGGAATCTTCTCAGCTAAATATTGAAGTTCATAATTTATAAGTTCTGTACTTCTCAAAACAAGCAACACAACATGGCCAAGTTTTGTCCTGCTTATGACCAAGGTTGCCCTTTCTCTAATTTCCAATAGTGTGTTCTGTCTTTTAAGACATCCCCAGTAGTATTTTAGTGCTTCTATTTCTAGCTTCCTGTTGGCAATGTTTAATGTATGCACAAAGATGATGGAAACTTTTTCTATTTTGCTTTTCATTTCTTTTTTTTTCTGAGCTTTCACAAGAATTACCCTTTTTCTTTTCTCTTCCACCTCTCATCTTCCTTTCTTCCTTCCTGTCTGTCTGTCTCTCTCTTGCTCTCTCTCTCTCTCTCCTTTTAAAAAGAGATGGAGTCTTTCTGTGTTGGCCAGACTGTCCTCAAACCACTGAGCAAATGTAATCCTCTTGCTTTAGCCTTCCAAGTAGCTGGGACTACAGATGCATGCCACCATTCCTGGTAAGAATTATCATCAACATTCATATTTCCAACTTCTAATTACAGAAATAGAAGTTTTCCCCATCATAAGCTTCAAAATGCTTCCAGTTTCTATCCATTTCTCAATTTCAAAGCCAATATCAATTCCTTTAGTTGACATTCTGAAATTCTTGATGAATATGAATTTGGAGGGATAGTATTTAACCCAGTACACTTAATTATACTTCAAAAAAACTTTCTTGGGGAAGAGGAAGCTTGTGTAGAGCTTGCTCACAGCATTAGAGCAGTTTTCTCCTGATAAAAATGGTATAAGGAAGCCCTTCTAGCCTGTATTGGCCCATTTTAAAGTCTTGTGACCTACAGATAATGTGAACTGATCCTCCATTTCTTTCAAGTAGATTAAATTTTCTGTCTCATTATGCTCCTGATATTACTTTTTCTTTTTGATTTGGGTGACTTCCAAAATGTAAACTTCACAATTTATTTTTTTGGTTTTTGAACATATAGATTTTGTATTACACATCAGGGCTTATAGCACTTGAGGAATTTCTGTGATTTTCCCAAGAATTATAGCCACAAGTTTTATTCATATTTCACACCATATTTGCTATTACTTCCCAGATTCCAGAATGTTCTACCAATTTTTGCTTTTTGATCTATTTTTCAATGTGTACACACCGTAACATTCCTCTTTCTCAGTCTCTTTGTACAGGTCTTTGATGATAAGAACGACTATTATACTGCTCCTTAATCCCACAATGCTTTTGTGATTGGATCCAAAACTTAGGTAAGCTTAAGCCATTTCTGTCCATTTCTCTTCAGATTCGTCAGTTATAAAAGTTTTCACCTTACTTTAGATGAACATAAGTCATATTATTGAGCCTGATGTGACTCTTGCAGTCTCTAATTTTTTAAAAATTTGTCATTTCATGAAATTAGGAGCTAAATTGGTTTTTCTTTGAAAGATTTCTAAAATCATACCTGACCAATAACCAACACTTATGTTGTTTTCTGATAGAACATCAGTTGGAAAAAAACTTTTTTTTTTTAAATGACCAGGAGTATATAAACAACTTTTGAGATCAAATAATTTTTCTTTCCTTTATTCAGTATTTTATCACTATGAACATACAAATATCAAAATTCTGCTCATAAATGGTATGGAACAAACTGATATACTTCCAAATCCTGCCCCTCTATCTCATCTTGTGGAGACAAGTAAGAATATTATTAAGAATATTGCATGTTATCAGTGCAACAACTACATGGACATTCCTAAAGATGAAGGTTAATGTATACCTTGCTCTTTCTAAGAAAGCAGTATCAATACTGTTTGATGCATAAACAAGATTTGTGCACAGGCAATATTGGTTGAAGTTGGGATAAAATGAGGTAGACTTCAAGAGATGGAGCTTCAAATAAATGAGGTAATGTGACTATAGTAGGGTCCAACAATATTTGTAGGTCAAGAGTATAAATAATAATCATAGCAAAAAAAAAAGAAGTTTTTTGTTTGTTTGTTTTGCTTTGGGGTACCTGGAAGTGTTGGTAGAAAGACTGTAAAATCATATTATTAAGCTACCCCACCCACCATGTGCATGTGCAGCTCATCTTTGAATTTTATTTATTTATTTTTAAAAAAATAATGAAAATGGTTCTCACTATGTTGCCCAGGTTGTTCTTGAACTTGAGATTTAAGCGAGCCTCCTGACCTACTCTCCTGGGTTGATGGGATTATAGTTTCATGCCAAGGGGCCTGGTAATCACCTTTGAATTTTAATGTGAGAAAATACAAACCTTTAATTTTTTGTGTATCATTATGTGAATATGTATGTTAAAATAAATATAATAACATAGTTATAAATATCATTTGGCATGTAATTTTGCATATATGAAATATACAAATACATAACATACACATACACACTCCAATATTATCTCTCACTGTCTACATATCTTAATTGTTTGGGGGCTACTATGTCTTTCAGTTGAGTGCAATTCCTAAATATTTCACTCTAATTCTTGACCCCCTTCCAAGAGTAGTTCTTAAGCTTACACAGTTGTTACTGAAAATCTCAGAGTTATTATTATGATTATTATATATTATTCTTCTATAGATTAAGGCAACAACTTTATGTTTTACAACTTGATAGTGACAAAATGTAATTTTATTTAAAATAGGTACATGAAGCCAGATATATTTCCATATAAAGCATGAATAAAAATAAGTTCCTTGTAATTAAAAGACAAAAATTATGGAAACTAATTACTTATGTTAGTGAGAAAAGGAAAGGTTATGCTGTGATATAAATAATTCAAAATTCTGAGCAATTAAACAACAAAGGTTAAGGTTATTTCTTATTCGACAAGGGGAGGGACCAACATTTCATTCAACTGAGAACAGACTTGATGTGCAGTTATTTTAATTTTTTTTTTGCCATCTGCCATAGAAAAGTGTGGCATTTGTGTAAAAAAGCATCCTCTAAAAAAACATGTTACATTTTCTGTGTAACATCTCAACAGAAGTAAAGAAAAGCATGTTTCAATATGAAATTGGTTTTAAATATTTAGATAAGGAGGATAATTTAAATTTTACAGTGAAATAAATACCTTCCATTGGACTTATGATGTGACTAGGAAATAATTTTTGTGGTTTTAACTGCTATGAGTTTTGAAATGTAAAGAAACACAATTCTATTTAGCATTCCTTTCTTTCTAAAATTATTTTCAAACAATTGGTTTTACTGGTGTTTTCTTGGGCTTTACTCTAGCAAAGTAGTAGTCTTTTACAATGCTTCTAAACAAGCAAACATAAAGCCTGGAACAGACTCTTGAGAATACAAAAAGAAAAGTAAACTCTTTGCAGTATTGGTACAATCTTTCCTATTTAGTTTTTACATTTTCTATTTAAAATATGCTTTTTACAGATGGAAGAGAAGCAAAATGTAATGGTTTTTAACAGCTAATTTGTAAACATAAAGTGTTAATTAAAATTTGCGACTCCCAAAGTTTCCAATTAGCCTGTAAAATTTATTCTGCTATTATGATTTCACTTCTTTTATTCTATTTTACTTGGTGTATTTCGAATTATAGATTGTACACTAAAAAGATTTTTAAAATATATTTCATAAAAGTATTATGAGAGAAATAGTTTGTTTTAAAGTAAATGTCTTCCCAGATTCAGTGGAAAATAATTTGGTTTTGGTGTAAAGTGAGAACATCTAAAATAAATGATCAAACTTTTATTGAATGGATTATAATTTAGGGAAAACAATTTCTAATTTTTATAACATGTAACTAAATAGTGCACATAATTCCATTTTGTATCATTATAAATCATGATATCATACATTCTTCAGATTCACTTTCATTTAAATGGTAGAAGAACATGGAAAAAATTAACTATTACTCTATGTTTGACTCTTGTATATATATACAAGATTGGTCTCTTAGGACAATAACCATAGTTAAACAATTGGAACACTAACAAAGAAGAGCTAGGAATTAAGAGAATAGCAATATTAGTAGCTGCCATTTATTGACCATGTACCAAGCACTCAAACACCACTTCTTAAAATCCCAGTAGTTTCTATTTTATTTTATTTACTAGCTTATTGGTGTCTACATGTGATAAAAGTCCCCCAAATTGAGTGTATAATTCAAAGGTCCTAGTAAATTTATATAGTGCAACTAATACCACAATCCAACTTCAGAACATTTCTATTACCACATAAAAGTGCCTCACACCATATATAGCCATTATTCAGTCCTACTCTAGCTTTCTATTCTGTTTCTAAGGATTTGTCTTTTATGGACACTTGATATAAATGGAGTTTTACAATCTGTGCCTTTTTTCCCCATTAGTTCATATTTGACATTCATCTACATTGTAGCAAAGATGGAAATTTGGATTTTTTTGAGCTATTTTGAATAATGTTGCTATGATGGATATATTTGTGTGGACACATGCTTTCATTTCTCTTGGATACACAGGAGTAAAATTGTTGCATCATATGGTGCTGTCATGTTTTACTTTTTAAATATGTGCCAGAATGCTGTCTGTAATGGCTGTGTCATTTTACATTCCCATGAGCAATATTCATTATTGTTCATTTTTTATATCACAGTGATCCCAATGATTGTGAACTATATCTCATTGTAGTTTTCATTTACATTTTCCTCATGGCTAATGATATTGATCTTTTCATGTGTGTGTTTGTCTGCTTTATGTCACTATGACAAAATGCCTAAGATAACTCACAAATGGGAAAAGTTTATTTTGGCTCAGGATTTCAAGGTTTCAGTCCATGGTAGGCTGGCTCCATTACTTTTGGGCCTATGGTGTGGCAGAACATCATAGTGGGAGCATGTGGGTAGAGCAAAGCTGCTCATCACATGGTGGCCAGGAATCAAAGAGAAAGAGCAGAAGGCTCTGGGGACCTACTATCCCTTACAAGAGTATACAATCAATGACTTGACACCCTCCCACTATGCTGAACATCCTAATGATTCCACTACCGCCCAATAATGCCACAGCCTGGCTATGAAGCCTTTGGCATATGAACATTTGAGGGATGTTTAAGGTATAAACCATAGTGATTGTTTAGAGGTTATTACTCCATGATATCTGCTTGATGAAATGTTTGTTTGTTTGTTTATACATATCATAGATTGAACCAAGAGGCAGTCAACTGATGATCCACATCCCCACCCCTTTTTATTTTTTATTTGAGCCAGGATTTCACTAAGTTGCTGAGGACCTTATTAAATTGCTGAGGATGACTTTGAACTTGCTATCCTCCTGTCTTATCCTCCTGCGCCACTGGGAATACAGGGATGCACCACAGTGCCCAGCTCTATTCAATTTTTTTGTTTATATTTCAAATGCACTTTTGTCTTCTGGTAATTCAGTTGTATTAAAATATACAGGTAGTATATTAAGTTAATATACAAAGATAATATTTAAAACAAATTCTACTTAAAGTACAATATATAATATATATTATTTATCATATAAATATGATTTATTTTGAGTTGGTTTTAAAAGTTCAAAAATGTTTAAATTTTGATGAAGACCAGTTTATATATTTTTTTTTTATTTTTAATCATTTAGGCTTCTGGTCTCATGTCCAAGAATACTTTGACTAATTCAAGGTCACTATTTTACTTTAGTTTTAGTAAGAATGAAATCGTCTGCTTGAATCAAATGTATGAAATATGATATGTCAAGAGCTTTGTAATGTTTTGAACAACTAATAATAAAAAAAATAAAATAAAAAAAGAAGACACTCAAGTTCAAGGGTGTGTTTCCTCTTCCCTCACTTCTACCAGGTGTAGAAATCCAGTGAGCTCAGGTGAGCAAAGTCTGATACTGGGCTCAGAGCTTCCAAGGATCAAAAGTGTTTAAAGGCAGCAGAGCTGCTGTGAGTGACCAAAGTGTAAGCAGAAAGAATGGAATCATAAGAAAACTTCCTTCTAGATTCTTCTGTGTACATTTTTTTAAATGACAATAGGAGATAAACATATATAGATTGTAACTTTTGCTAGGAGTTTCAATGAGATAATGAAACTCTACTTTTAGGGCATGGACCTGTGTCAGTTCCACTGCAGGTCATTATGCTATGGATGTTACTCTGGAGGGAGCAGCCTCATAGTGAGTTCCTTGTTACATGTAGGCCCTCTGGGTTTATGAAGAACATCTCGTTGGGTGTACGTTAGGTTTTTATGAGGTGGTTTGCTGACTGAATTAATCATTTTACTTCTTCTAAATTAGTATTTGAAAGTTCAACTATATATTCCAACTTAAAACAAGGGTCCTGTAAAGTGATTTTTTATTAGCTTTATATTTCCATATTTTTAATTGGTGAATCATAGTTGTACATAATGGTGGGATTTGTTGTTACATATTCATAGGTACACAAACTGTACCAATATATTGAACAATGTCTTTTCTCAGTATCTCTTCTTTCCCTTCCTTCCTCCCTCCTCCTGGTCATTTTCCTAAACTCTACTGATCTTTTCTTTGATTCTGAAATCTATATAAGTTTATATTTACTTATGAAGCTTGCCTCTTTCTCTGATCATAAAACAAAGGAAAACATTGGGGGGTCATTAAATTTGGAACCTTCAAAATATCAATTGCAATTACCCAAATTAGAACAATGAACTATTATCATCTGCCAATAATTAAGGATAATCACATTGTATGCTGCTTTCATGTTGAAACTGACCAGAAAAATAGAAGTTGATGAACAATAAATGAAGAGACTGGTTCATTTTGTAAATTTGTAAACCACAAATGCAGCCTGTAAGATGACCCTGTCAGTCCCATCATTTTTCTACCTCCTTCTATTCCCATGCTGTTGGATCCCCATTTCTTCAAATGTGGTCTACACTTACTGTTTGTTTCTAATACATAGAAAAGAGAGTTGTCACTCCCAACATCAGGCAGCTTCCATATTGCTCCCCTCTCTCATTTACTTGCTCTAGAAGAAACTGGCTACCAATGTTGCAAGCTGCGCCATGAAAAAGCTCATAGGATAATGCCAGGTTACCTCTTGCTGACAACCAAGGATGATCCAAAGCCCACCAGAAGACAAACAAAGCAGCTGGGAAGTGAATCTCCCCACTGTGGAGACATGAGATAACTGTAGCCCTAGTCAACACTTAGATTTCAGCCTTTGGGAAACCCTGAGTCAGAGTAAATAACCAAACTTTGATTGGAATCCTGATCCACAGGATCTTTGAGATCATAAATGTTTGTCTTTAACCTGCAATCAATAACCATCGCAACCATCTTTGTAACTGTTAACTTAATAAAGATATTGAATTATTTTTACTTGATTTTTCCTTTAAGAACTAAAGTTCACTGCATTTCAAATTATGATAGTTTTCATTTTGGAAAAAAAAAAATTAAGGATAAGACAGAGACATCTGGATACACTAATTGGCTAAAAATGTGTCTCCCTATTAAACAGATATTTAAATATCTGCTGGTATTTACTTACAGAAGACTCTGAGCTCCATATGGGGGGAAATTTGGAGAAGTATGATAGTTGGCACCCCCTACATGGTAACCAAATAAAGCCAACACCCAGCAGTTAAGCTTCCCTTTCTCTCAGAAGGCAGATTTGTACTATTTGGGGCACATATATTGGGGGCTGTTATCATCGTCATGTCATCCATTTCCCAAAAAACAGAAGACTTAGGAAAGTATTGCTTTCCAACAAAAGACAATGCTCCCTTATGAAAGAGTGTTGGTGAATGTATATTTTCCATATTTATATGTCCTCAATGCCCTTTTACTATCCTCTTAGACATGGGGACACTGTGTGGGGTCACCCAGTAATCAGACCTGTTTTTACCTAATGCAACAGATATATAAAACCATAGGTGACTCTATTCCTTTCACTGTTTCTGGATATCAGAATCTATTATAAAACCCCACTAGGGAGCAAGGAGAAGTAAGGATGTCCTCTTAGTAAGAAATGGGCATGATATAAGCAAATGTTTCATCACAGGAGAACAAGAGATGACCTGTTCACCAGTTTCAGCAGGCCAGAGTGACATGGTAGGTATGAATCCCTGAGCTAGGGTGGGTGAGCTAGGGGGGTTATTCCTAGGTGATCTCCTATAAGGTCCAAGGAATAAGCTGCCTGGTCTGCTACCAGAGGACAGAAAAGCAGATGCAGGAATCATGCTGACAAATCCTTTGACAGAATACTATAGCTGCATCCTGAGCTCTGAATTGTGGGATAATGTGGTTTCTTCAAAGCTGCACACCCTCCAACATCCCCAACCCACACAGTAGGCAAGCCAGGCAGTCAATGACTTTTCCACATTGAAAATTAGAAGTACAAAAACAAAAACAAAAAACCACAAGAAAAAATAGGTGACTTTACAAGATTTCAGAATATAAGACCAACATACAGGAACGTATTGTATTGCTACAGACTGGCAGCAAATGTAAAAATGAAATAAAAATGCAATATTTTCAATCACATTTACTAAAGAGAAATATTTAGATAAATTCTATCAAAATATAATAAAAATACCATCTACAAGAATTGTATGATGGAAACTACAAACACATACTTATTAAAATATCCAAAGTGCATACCCATGTTCACAGCAACACAATTCACAATAGTCAAAACTAAGTATCCTATTTAGGTGTCAGGAGATGAGTGTATTAAAAATATATATTTACACAATGGAGTTTTAGTCAGCCTTAAAGAAGAATGAAATTGTGTCATTTGCAGGAAAATGGATGGAACCTGAGAACATTATATTAAACAAAATAAGTCATATTCAGAAACTCAAGGGTCCTATGTTTTCTGTCTTATGTGGAAGCTAGGGAGGACAAAGGAAAAGAATTTGTTATGTGTATGTGTGTGTATCTCATGAAAACTGAATGAAGATCAGAGTAGAGAAAAGGGACCAAGGGAGGTAGTAAGGGAGAAAAATTAGTGGGAATTGATATTGACCAAATAATACTGTTTTATCGTGTTCATGTATGAATATGTAACAATAAATCTCACCTTTATGTATAGTTATAGTTCACCAACAAAAATTATGGAAAAATATTCAAATCTTTGGGCTGAGTATGTAGTTCAGAGCACATGTGAGGTTCTAAGTTCAGTCCCCAACATTGTAAGCCAATGTGTGTATATATGTACACACACACACACATACACACACACACGTAACAAATTCAAAGATCTCAATAATAGAGAGACATATTGCATTCATGTATTTTTCAACATAGTAAAGTTATCAATTCTTCCAAATTGATATCCATGCTTGACATAATAAAAAAAAACTCTAGCAATATATTTATTAGAAACAGACAGGTTTAATCTGACGTTTATATAAAAAGTAAAAAGGACTAGAAATTTTAAAACAATTTTGAAAAAAAAAGAAGAAAGTAGAAGAAGTCACTCCACCTGATTTTCAGACTTATTTCATAACTATAGCTATCGAGACTATGGGATTGGGATTGGAAGAAGAGAAAACACACCAAAGAAACCAAATAAGAACCTAGAAACAGAATTGTCAGCATTGCCAAGTGTAAAAGATCCTGATAAAATGACAGGAAAGCAAGTTACATATTTAACCAAACAGCTATATGACAATAGAAGATTCATACATAAATATACATAAGCATAAACTCATCATAAAGAACTTAACAGTAAAACAAAATAAATTAGAAAATGGGTAAATACAAGAGGAGATATATCGTATGATCCTGCTAACATAATATTTCTTACATTCAATGGCTAAATTACAGAGATGAAGGAGAGATTGGTGGTTCCCTAGGGATAGAAATGGTGAAAGATAGGGAGGGGTGTAACTATATTAGGAAGATCTTTGTGGTTATGGAATAATTTGTGTATGTTGATGGAAATGGTGGTTGCAGAAATATACATGACGTAAAACTATACACATACATTATACCCATGTAATTATGATTTTGAGATTGTACATACAATGCAACAAGTAGGGAAAATTGAGCAAAGAGTAAATGGGGCCTCATTATACTATCTTTTTGCAGATTCTTATAAATCTATATTTGCTACAAAACAAAGTTTCTAAAAAGGCCACAGAGGGTAACCAAAGGTAAGAATTGAGAGAATTGATAACTTTACTCACCTTTTTCTTTTCTAAAAGAAAAATAGAATTCCACATTGTGCTATGGATTTGGAAGTATTTTTGTTCGAATCCAGCTTGCTGTATACACTTCATAGAAAGGCAACAGAAAACCACTGTTCCAAAAGCTGCAAATGGCACTTCTTGCCGAAATCCTTGAGATGTTGTGGAACAAAGGTCTGGCTTTGATCCACAAAGCACTCTTTTGCATGTATTATTCTCTAATATTTGCTATACATTAGAGCAGAGGAAGCTCATTGTTTTGCTATATTTCTTTTTCTTTTTACAACTGTTTGTTGACATTATTATTTTGCTTCATCTTTTAAAACTTGCAAAAACAAGGCTAGTTATGCAGAATATGTGGAGACAAATAACAAATGTACAATTACTCTGCCTAAGAAAGAAAACTGAGCCATAACTTAGAAGGCTTCTATCAGCTCTCTCCTATCCCATCTTTTTATTTTCACTTTTTTCTTATAGTTTTATCAATAGAAATATAATGCAAAATAAAATATTGTTTTTATATGTATAGTTTTGAACTTCAAGTAAATGGAATTATACCATGTATATTATCCTGCAATTTTCTTTTTCTATCCAGTATTAGGTTTGTAATATCCATTATTATAATGAGTTTCACTGTAGTCAATTTCATTGCTTTATTTTTTCCTATTATAAATAATAATTTAGAAAATTTATCCTTTCTTGTTGACAGGATTTAGGTTGTTTCCTGTTTTTGATATTACAATAAAGTAGCTATAACTATTCTTTTGTAGATTTCCTGGATTCAGGGCCTAGAATTTCCCTAGAGTAGATACAGTGAAACTGTTATGTCAAAAGTTTTTGCATCTTTAAATAAAGTAGGTTATAAGAAAATTGTTTTCCATAGTGGTTATTGCAATTAATACCATCATGGGCAGTTCAGAAGTTCCATATCATAACTTATTATTGATCATTATTGATATGATATGTCACTCTTTAAATGTTTTCTATTTTGTGGATGGGAAATGGTATCCCATTGTATTTTAATTTGCATTTCCTCAATTACTAGGATAGTAAGCAAAGAATATTTTTTTTTATTTTTAGTAGAAACCTTGAAAATAAACAGTCTAAGGAGATAACAAGTACAAAGGATAGTTTGGAGGAATGAACTTCCCTCTGAGGTTATTTGCCTTGAAACTTGGGTAACAAAACAGGGTAAGTCAAGAGGTAGCTGTGGATGTTCCCAAAGGCAGAGGAAGTGGTTTTTGGCTCCAGAAAGAGGCAAAACATTCTTGTAATGCTATAACTAAGTATCTTTGCTGGTGAGTTAGAGAAGGCAGAAATTGTTTTTGCTGGACTGAAAAAGTTAAATAGAGGAAGCAGTACTTAGTCTTATTTTGAGGTAGCAAACAAAATGCACTAAAACACTGTTATAACAAAATTAGTTATAAAAACAAACAACAAATTCTTGAGAAGAATGAACCTGACATATGTTGTGCAAATATTTTAAGCATATAAAGAATAATTAAAATATTAATAGATTTTTGGAATTTAAGAAAAATTTGATCTATTGAGTTTAAAATCTGTGTGGTCTTGTAAGACACTGTATGAAAATGTGCTGTGTTAAATCTAGATGAAGTATTTCTAGCCCTTTGAAGATGCCTTCTTTTATTCTCCAAGATTTACCATATGTAGTCCCATGGGTCATTCGTTTTCTGGAGTGAAAAATAATCTTTGCTTTCCTGCCTTAAATGTTAAGGTGAATTGAATGTCACCATCCATTCCTGAAAAATGATCCACTTACTATTGATTAATGGAGCCTGAAGGAGTGAAAAGTGAAACTTTCTTGTTTTCCTTTAGTGGGTCACTTTGGGTTCCCTGGGAGGCAGATGCCAAGATGGAATCTGACATGCAAGTAATTTTTGGAGGATGATGAAGAGATGAAACAGGAGTAGGCAGGGAAGGCATTTGGACAGCAATGTAGGTCTGATACCTAAGAATGTAGAAAGGCAAGAAGGAAGAATTGTGGAAGAAGAGTTTCAGACTTCACTGCCTCAGAAAGTCTGGGTCAGGCCGATGGCCTGTCAGATTGGCTGAAGTTCAACCTGAACAGAGAGGGAACTCCTATTTCATCCATGTGAGGCCTAGTCACAGGCTGGGTGCTGGCTGAGAAGAGAGTGGCTTCATTTTGAACTCTCAGAGGGTCCTGCAGGTGCAGCACCTGAAAGCTGTCACTTTTCTATGCCCTCACAATAGGCTATTTAGAAGACAGAGAGCAAAACATATACCTTCTTAGCTGCTTCACTTGGAAATAGAAATCAGTTATACTTTCTGTTTCAAAATGCTTACAGTTTTTTAATGTCTGAATAACAATGAAATATTACTATGTCTGGGCTAATTGATAAGCTGATTTATTAATTGTGATTATAAGAATTGATTACTGCTTTTACTAATGATATAAAAGGAAATAAGAAATTATCTGAATCAAGGTATTGCTTTAATAGACTGTTTGTAGACAAATTAAAACACTTTACAGTCTTTAAAAAATTTTACAAATTAAGCCAACATATAAGCATATGTTAGGATTCTGTGATCTTTTGTTTTCTATTTACACATAAATTCTGTGATTCTCTTTTGTTTTCCTAGTCTCAGGCATTTTAAATTGGTTTACTGTGTAGAGTATTTTTTTCTGCATGGAAAACATTAGTTATTTAGAAACTTTTAATGAGATTGTTTTCTCTGACCCAGTTGTTCTTAATAACTCAAATAGCTCTAGAATGTTTGGTTCTCAGTGATGCTGATATACAATTATGAAAATCATCTCTCCTTTGAGGTTCTAGAGTTTTCCAAAAGGTAAATTATTATATGATGCATAAATGTTTCATATTTGTTTGCCTTATTGGCTTTTATTCCTATTAATAGGAATCATATAATATAATCATATCTCATTACATCAGAAAACATCATAATTGGATTCAGGTAAAAGAGATCAAGTTCTATCAAACATATAATCATTTATCTTTCCTTTTTTTAATGTTCAGGTTTTCCAATTTACAATAGAAAAGGAAGCCAAATAACTCATGAAGGACAGAAGTAAGTTGAAAAGAAACATTAAAAAGTTGAGCAAGGTTATAGTATGTTCATAATTGAGGAACAGGTTTCTCAGGATACTCTACATTAGCATATTTGTCAACCAAGGAATTTCGTTTAGCTTTGGGAGGTCTTGTTTCTCATATGAGCTTTGATTCTGAAAGTAGTTATTGCTTTGGTCAAAGCATATTTGACAACTAATCTTATGAACATTGGAGAAAATATTTTTCTCTATATCTGCATGGAAGAATAGAAAGATTAATCTTGACAAGAACTTTTTTCCAACAGAAGCTATGCAGCCCAAGTAGGTGGAGAGAACTCTTGACATGAGCAAACACAAATGTGGCATGCATCTGTGATGGGTTGGATAATTGATCATGTCATGTGCCATTATCTAAGCCCCTTTTTTTCTCATTAGGATCTCTTACTACCCATCATGGGTTTCTGCTTAGTTCCATCACCCCAGTAAACCATCTGGGAAGGACAAGATTTTCCATTTGGAACATTAGTATTCTTTGCTTTCCCAAGGGGTTCCCCTTCTAGGTCCTTGACTCCACCCACGTACACTTTGCATTAAGTGACTATCATTGGCCATCTGAATTTTTTTTTTCACCTGTCAAGAAACCTGAATCTCCTTTAATGGAAATAAAGGGCACTTAATGATAGCTGCAGGAACACTGATCAAAATGGAACACAAGTTCACTAATCTTACTTTATATCAAAGCATTAACTGTTCTCAAAATCCAAATTCATACTACAAGCCAGACCTCCCTAAACTAAAAGAAACTCCTTGACTGACAAATGTGCTCATGTATATCTTCTTGAGAAATCAATTTCTCTACCACCTTTGGCATTGATTTTCAAATATGCTTTAAGAAAGTAACCTTAAAGAAATTAACCAAATCAAAATATTTTCCAAATTCAGATTTACATTATGTAGATAGACAACATATAAGCATACATTAGTATTCTGTGATCTTTTGTTTTCTATTTACACATAAATTCTGTGATTCTCTTTTGTTTTCCTGGTCTCAGGAATTTTAAATTGGTTTACTGTGTAGAGTATTTTTTTCTGCATGGAAAACATTAGTTATTTAGACACTTTCAATGAGATTATTATCTCTGACCCAGTTGTTCTTAATAACTCAAATAGCTCTAGAATGT
>NW_026694516.1:0-7388 GCF_021218885.2 Marmota monax | reverse complement strand
AAAAATTTGTTGATTTAGGAAGATGGCGGCGAGGGGAGTGCATTGCCCCCATGTGCTGCTTCACTGTGTGGGAGTATGACAAGTCAGGACGGCTAAAGGCTATCTTGTTAGGAATTTCCAGCAATAGTGGGGTGCTCCGGAACCTGGAGGAAGGATTTCCATCGCACGAGGATCGGCTACGGGGACTCAAACGCGAGAGGTTTGTCGCACGGAGGGTAACACTGCTTATTCAGCAAATTGCCCCGCGGCTAGAGTCTGCAGTACGCACTGGGAAATGAGGAGATAGTGATGCAGGGATACAGCGCTGCAGTTTCTGCCAGCCGTGCAAGCACCGTACTCAGGGCTGAATTCTGGGTTCGAGACGGGGGAAGGAAGCGGTCCATCTCGGTTCTCCACACCGGTCAGTCCACAGAGGAGGCCAGCAGCCACCATGTTGGAAAGCTGACGTCACCATCCCTGTTTTCGACTGAACGCAGCTCATTCAGCCATAGAACAGGTAATTTCAGGATGCCATTCGCCTGCGGCTTGCAGACAGATTGCTAGGGTTCAGTGCTGGGTGCTTCTTAGAACCCGATCTTATCGGAGCGAACACCGAGTGCGGGGTGGCCGAGTTCCAGCTCCCAGAACTGCCCTGGCCCAGGGCTGTGGAGCCTGCGGAGGCTGCTTCTTGGACCCTGCTCCTATCAGAGCATACACCAAGCACTAAGCGGCCGAATTCCGGCTCCCGGAACTGAGCACGTGGGGACTGCTTCTTGGAGCCTACTCTTATAGGAGCTTACACCGAGCACGGAGCGGCCGAGTTCCGGCTCCCGGAACTTCCCTGGCCCGGGGCTAGGAGCCCGCGGAAACTGCTTCTCGGTCCGGGTCCTGCTGAGGGCCGGTCAGGACTCACCCGTTGCTTTGGTTGCCCGGCAAGGGGAACAAAATGCTGCCATTCGCATAGGATACCAACATGGCAGAGATCTGATGTCATCAGAAAGCGGCGGAGGAGAGAACTTCATCAATGCCAGCGGCGACATAAACAGTTGGTCTCCTGGTGGGGGGGGTGAGGCACAGACACCCGAGTCTCCTCAATTTGTCGTTGAGCCAGAGGGGAGGAGCCGGGCCGCCACCAGCACCCGGAGCAGGCCAAGTGGCTCACCAGCGTGGTGACCCTGTGACCCCAATTGGAGAGGGGGCAGAGCGGAGCCGCCACCCGCACCCGCAAGGTGGGCAGACCCGTGACCCAGTGGTACATGGGTGTGGTAGGAGGGGCATGGCAGAGCCGCCGTTCATGCTTGCAAGGTAAACAGACCTGTGACAGCCTGGCGGGTCAGGCCCAGTGGCCTGCCAGTGTGGTACACACATCACCCCAACTGGAGTAGGGGCAGAGCAGATCCTTCTCCCACGCCCGGATAAGGCCCTGCCGGTGTGGTGGCCACGTGACCCCAATTGGAGTGGGGGCAGAGTGGAACCGCCACCCGTGCCCGCAGGGTGAGCAGACCTGTGACCAACCTGCAGATCAGGCCCAGGGGTCCGCAGGCGTGGTAGGAGGGGCAGAGCAGATCTGCCACCCGCACCTCCAAGGTAGGCAGACCTGCAACAGACCGGCGGATCAGGCCCAGGAGCCTGCCGGCGTGGTACACACACCACCCTAATTTGAGTAGGGGCAGAGCAGAGTCGCCGCCCGTGCCAGGAACAGGCCAAGTGTCCTGCAGGCGGGGTAGTCATGACTCCCCAATTGGAGTAGGGGAAGAGCAGAGCCTCCACCCGTGCCCGAAAGGTGGGCAGATCTGTGACCGACCAGCGGGACAGGCCCAGTGGCCTGCCGGTATGACAGACACGTCACCCCATTTGGAGTAGGGGCAGAGTAGAGCCGCCGCCCGCCCCTGCAGGGTAGGCAAACCTGCAACCGAGAGGCGGATCAGGCCCGGTGGCCTGCCGGCGTGGTACACTCGTCATCCCAATTAGAGTACGGGCAGAACAGAGCCACCACCAGCACCCAGAAGAGGCCCAGTGACCTGCCGGCGTGGTAGCCACGACACCCCAATTGGAATAAGGAGAGAGCAGAGCCGCCGCCCGCGCCTGCAGGAAAGATACGCAAGCAGTATGAAAAGACAAGGAAAGAAAGGACCACAAGCAATGCAGGTTAACGCAACTTTAGAAGAGGTAACAGCTGCAGCAGATGGAATGTCAGATAAAGAATTCAGGATATACATGCTTCAGATGATCTGGAGTATCAAGGAAGACATTAAACAGCAAAATCAGACAATGAAAGATCACTTCGACAATGAATTATGCAAACAAATCCAGGAAGCAAAGGATCAACTATACAGGGAGATAGAGGTTATAAAAAAACAAACAAACAGAAATCCTAGAAATGCAGGAAGCAATAAACCAACTTAAAAACTCAATGGAGAATACTACCAGCAGAGTAGAACACTTAGAAGATAGAACATAAGACAATGAAGACAAAGTATTTCAACTGGAAAAGAACATAGACAGCTCAGCAAGACTGTTAAGAAACCATGAGCAGAACATCCAAGAAATATGGGATAACATTAAGAGACCAAACTTAAGAGTCATTGGGATACAGG
Organism: Marmota monax; assembly: GCF_021218885.2. Lineage (NCBI taxonomy): Eukaryota > Metazoa > Chordata > Mammalia > Rodentia > Sciuridae > Marmota > Marmota monax. The sequence goes on along the minus strand of NW_026694516.1, from coordinate 4,812 downwards.
AAGGTACAGAGCTCCAAACCAAAGGAATGAGCAGTCTATTCAATGAAATAATACGAGAAAACTTCCCAGACTTGAAGAATGAGACAGAATCCCAAATCCTAGAAGCCTACGGGACACCAAATGTGCAAAATCATAAGAGATCCACACCTAGACACATTATAATGAAGATGCCCAACATATAGAATAAGGAGAGAATTTTAAAAGCTACAAGAGAAAGGAAGCAGATCACATTTAGGGGTAAGCCAATCAGGATAACAGCTGATCTTTCAACACAGACTCTGAAAGCTAGAAGATCCTGGAATAACATATTTCAAACACTGAAAGAAAATGGGTTCCAACCAAGAATTGTGTATCCAGAGAAAGTAAGCTTCAGGATGGAAGATGAAATTAAAACCGTCCATGATAAACAAAAGTTTAAAGAATTCGCAGCTAGAAAACCATCTCTTCAAAACATCCTCGCCAAAGCATTACAGGAAGAGGAAATGGAAAATAACAATGAAAACCAACAGTGGGAGGTAGGACAGTAAAGGGGGGGGGAAATAATCAAAGAGGAAAACAAACCATGTTTAGTAACATAAATAAACAAATATGGCTGGAAGAACAACCCATATCTCAATAATAACCCTAAATGTTAATGGCTTAAACTCACCAATCAAGAGACACAGGCTAGTAGAATGGATCACAAAAAAAGACCCAACAATATGCTGCCTACAGGAGACGCATTTGATAGGAAAAGACATACATAGGCTGAAGGTGAAAGGTTGGGAAAAATCATATCACTCATATGGACTTCGGAAACAAGCAGGAGTGTCCATACTCATATCAAATAAAATAGATTTCAAGCCAAAGTTAATCAAAAGGGATAAAGAGGGACACTACATACTGCTTAAGGGAACCATACACCAACAAGACATAACAATCATAAATATTTATGCCCCAAACAATGGTGCATCTATGTTCGTCAAACAAACTCTTCTCAAGTTCAAGAGTCTAATAGACCACCATACCATAATCATGGGAGACTTCAACACACCTCTCTTGCCACTGGACAGATCTTCCAAACAAAAGTTGAATAAGGAAACTATAGAACTCAATAACACTATTAATAACCTAGACCTAATTGACATATAGAGAGTATAGCACCCAATATCAAGCAGTTACACTTTTTTCTCAGCAGCACATGGATCCTTCTCAAAAATAGATCATATATTATGTCACAGGGCAACTCTTAGACAATATAAAGGAGTAGAGATAATACCATGCATCTTATCTGATCATAATGGAATGAAACTGAAAATCAACGATAAAAGAAGGAAGGAAAAAGCATACATCACTTGGAGAATGAACAATAGGTTACTGAATGATCAATGGGTTATAGAAGACATCAAGGAGGAAATTAAAAAAATTCTTAGAGATAAATGAAAACACTGACACAACATATCGGAATCTATGGGACACATTGAAAACAGTTCTAAGAGGAAAATTCATTGCTTGGAGTTCATTCCTTAAAAAAAGAAAAAACCAACAAATAAATGATCTCATACTTCATCTCAAAATACTTGAAAAAGAAGAGCAAAACAACAGCAAAAGAAGTAGAAGGCAAGAAATATTTAAAATCAGAGCTGAAATTAATGAAATCAAAACAAAAGAAACAATTGAAAAAATTGATAAAACTAAAAGTTGGTTCTTTGAAAAAATAAACAAAATTGACAGACCCTTAGCGATGCTAGCAAAGAGAAGAAGAGAGAGAACTCAAATTACTAGCATACGGGATGAAAAAGGCAATATCACAACAGACACTTCAGAAATACAGAAGATAATCAAAAACTATTTTGAATCCTTATACTCCAATAAATTAGAAGATAGTGAAGGCATAGATAAATTTCTTAAGTCATATGATCTGCCCAGATTGAGTCAGGAGGATATAGAAAACCTAAACAGACCAATATCAATTGAGGAAATAGAAGAAACCATAAAAAGAATACCAACTAAGAAAAGCCCAGGACCGGATGGGTATACAGCAGAATTTTACAAAACCTTTAAAGAAGAATTAATACCAATATTTTTCAAGCTACTTCAGGAAATAGAAAAAGAGGGAGAACTTCCAAATTCATTCTATGAGGCCAACATCACCCTGATACCTAAACCACACAAAGACACTTCAAAGAAAGAAAACTACAGACCAATATCTCTAATGAACCTAGATACAAAAATCCTCAATAAAATTCTGGCGAATCAGATACAAAAACATATCAAAAAAATTGTACACCATGATCAAGAAGGATTCATCCCTGGGATGCAAGGCTGGTTCAATATACGGAAATCAATAAATGTTATTCACCACATCAATAGACTTAAATATAAGAACCATATGATCATCTCGATAGATGCGGAAAAAGCATTCAAAAAAGTACAGCATCCCTTTATGTTCAAAACTCTAGAAAAACTAGGGATAACAGGAACATACCTCAATATTGTAAAAGCAATCTATGCTAAGCCTCAGGCTAGCATCATTCTGAATGGAGAAAAACTGAAGGCATTCCTTCTAAAATCTGGAACAAGACAGGGATGCCCTCTCTCTCCACTTCTGTTCAACATAGTTCTCGAAACACTGGCCAGAGCAATTAGACATACGAAAGAAATTAAAGGCATAAAAATAGGAAAAGAAGAACTTAAATTATCACTATTTGCAGATGATATGATTCTATACCTAGCAGACCCAAAAGGCTCTACAAAGAACCTATTAGAGCTAATAAATGAATTCAGCAAAGTGGCAGGATATAAAATCAACACGCATAAATCAAAGGCATTCCTGTATATCAGTGACAAATCCTCTGAAATGGAAATGAGGACAACCACTCCATTCACAATATCTTCAAAAAAAAAATAAAATACTTGGGAATCAACCTAACAAAAGAGGTGAAGACTTATACATTGAAAACTACAGAACCCTAAAGGAGAAATAGAAGAAGATCTGAGAAGATGGAAAAATATACCCTGTTCATGGATAGGCAGAACTAACATCATCAAAATGGCGATATTACCAAAAGTTCTCTATAGGTTTAATGCAATGCCAATCAAAATCCCAAAGGCATTTCTTGTAGAAATAGAGAAAGCAATCATGAAATTCATATGGAAAAATAAAAGACCCAGAATAGCAAAAACAATGCTAAGCAGGAAGTGTGAATCAGGCGGTAGAGTGATACCAGACTTCAAACTATACTACAGAGCAATAGTAACAAAAACAGCATGGTACTGGTACCAAAAGAGGCGGGTGGACCAATGGTACAGAATAGAGGTCACAGAAACCAATCCACAAAACTACAACTATCTTATATTTGATAAAGGGGCTAAAAGCATGCAATGGAGGAAGGATAGCATCTTCAACAAATCGTGCTGGGAAAACTGGAAATCCATATGCAACAAAATGAAACTGAATCCCTTTCTCTTGCCATGCACAAAAGTGAATTCAAAATGGATCAAGGAGCTTAATATCAAATCAGAGACGCGCCGTCTGATAGAAGAAAATGTTAGCTACGATCTACAGTCGGTGGGGTCGGGCTCCAAATTCCTCAATAGGACACCCATAGCACAAAAGATAATAACTAGAATCAACAAATGGGACTTACTCAAACTAAAAAGTTTTTTCTCAGCAAAAGAAACAATAAGAGAGGTAAATAGGGAGCCTACACCCTGGGAACAAATCTTTACTCCTCACACTTCAGATAGAGCCCTAATATCCAGAGTATACAAAGAACTCAAAAAATTAGACAATAAGAGAACAAACAACCCAATCAACAAATGGGCCAAGGACCTGAACAGACACTTCTCAGAGGAGGACATACAGTCAATCAACAAGGACATGAAAAAATGCTCAACATCTCTAGCAGTCAGAGAAATGCAAATCAAAACCACCCTAAGATACCATCTCACTCCAGTTAGATTGGCAGCCATTATGAAGTCAAACAACAACAAGTGCTGGCAAGGATGTGGGGAAAAGGGTACACTTGTACATTGCTGGTGGGACTGCAGATTGGTGCAGCCAATTTGGAAAGCAGTATGGAGATTTCTTGGAAAGCTGGGAATGGAACCACCATTTGACCCAGCTATTCTCCTTCTTGGTCTATTCCCTAAAGACCTAAAAAGAGCATGCTACAGGGACACTGCTACATGGATGTTCATAGCAGCACAGTTCACAATAGCAAGACTGTGGAACCAACCTCGATGCCCTTCAATAGACAAATGGATAAAAAAAATGTGGCATTTATACACAATGGAGTATTACTCTGCATTAAAAAATGACAAAATCATAGAATTTACAGGGAAATGGATGGCATTAGAGCAGATTATGCTAAGTGAAGCTAGCCAATCCCTAAAAAACAAATGCCAAATGTCTTCTTTGATATAAGGAGAGTAACTAAGATCAGAGTAGGGACGAAGAGCAGGAGAAGAAGATTAACATTTAACAGGGATGAGAGGTGGGAGGGAAAGGGAGAGAGAAGGGAAATTGCATGGTAATGGAAGGAGACTCTCAGGGTTATACAGTGGAGGGGGTAGAGAGAGAGGAGGGGAGGGGAGGGGAGAGGTGGGGAGGGCGGAGGGTGGAGGATGGGAAAGGCAGCGGAGCACAACAGACACTAGTATGGCAATATGTAAATCAATGGATGTGTAACTGATGTGATTCTGCAATCTGTGTATGGGGTGAAGGTGGGAGTTCATAACCCACTTGAATCAAAGTGTGGAATATGATATGTCAAGAAATTTGTAATGTTTTGAACAACCCACAATAAAAAATTTAAAAAAATAAAAAAA
>NW_026694515.1:0-25429 GCF_021218885.2 Marmota monax | reverse complement strand
ATAAATTTCCCCTGTCTATTCAGTAGAGTTCTCCTTCAAAGTTGCTAAGTGAGATTAATCACATACCCTCATTCCTTTCCCCCTAAACATAGCATCCTACCCCTGTGCCTCAGTTCTCTATACACCATCAGAAATGGTATGCCTTTTATGAAACTAATGACTATATTCTAAATAAAAATTGAAGCCAACATCTCTAGACACAGAGTCTAAATATAAATGTATTTATAATGGTTATGCTTAGGCTTCAGGTTAGGATTAGATTAGAGTTAGATTTTATTCTATGGTTAGGGCTAGGGCTAAGGATAGGGCAAGGGTTAGGACTAAGTTTTGGGTTAGGTTTAGGATTATGGTAAGGAAAAGGGTTAGAACTAGTGATAGGGCTAGTATGAGAGTTAGAGTTAGTCTTAGGGCTAGGATTAGGGTTAGGGTTAGGGTTAGGGATACAGCTAAATTAGGGCTAGTGTTAGTGTTAGGTTTAGGCCTTGGGTTCGTGTTAGAGTTAAGATTACCTTTAAGGTAAGGTATTGGGTTATAGCTAGTTTGAGTGTTAGTGCAAGTGTTAGTATAGGGTTAGGGCTAGGGTTAGGTTTAGGGTTATCATTAAAGCTAGGTTTAGGGCTAGGATGAGGTCTAATGTTTGTGTTAGGGTCGGGGCTAGTATTAGGGCTAGGGCTAATGTCAGTTCTGGGGTAACATTTAGGGATAGATTTAGTGTTAGTTTTATGGCTTGGTCCAGTGTAGGTGTTAGGTTTATACTAGGGTTCAGTTTTAGAACTAGGGTTATTATTAGAATCAGGATCAAGGTGAGGGTTTGGGTTAGGTTAGGGTTTAGGTTTAGGGCTTGAATTATAATTATGGTTTCAGGTTAAGGTAATGAAAGGGTTAGGTTTAGGGTTTAGGTGTATTTTAGTGTAATGGATAGGGTTATGCTTATGCCTAGTGTTAGCATAAAGGTTATCATTTGGGTAATGGATTAGACCTAAGATTAGGGGTAGGGTTACATATAGAATTAGGGCTTTTGTTTGTGTTAGGGTTAGGGTTTAGGTGAGGTTTAGTGTAATGTATAGGGTTAGGTTTAGGCCTAGGTTAAGCATATGGGTTATCATTAGGTAATAGGGTTAAACCTAAGATTAGGGGTAGGGTAATGTATCACATTAGGGCTTTTTTGTGTTAGAGTTGGATTTACTTTTAGGGTTAAAGCTAGATTTAGTGGCTGGGGATGTGTATCAAGAAGTAGCCTGCTCGCCTGGCATGTGCAGGTCACTGGGTTCTATCCTCAGCATCATATACCAATAAAATAAAGATGTTGTGTCCACCGAAAACTAAAAAAAAATAAATATTAAAAAAAAACTAGGCTTAGGACTCGGATTAAGGCTAGGTTTTGGGTTAGGTTAGGTCTAGGTTTAAGGCTATGGCTGATGTACAAAGTAGTGTTATGATTAGAGCTAGTGATAGGGTCAGGGATAGAGCTGTCTAGTGTTAGGGTTACACTTATGATTACAATGATGTTTAGAGCTAGGTTTAATGTTGGGGTCAGAGTCAGAGTCCAGATTAGTTTTCAGGTTAGTGTTGGGACTAGAATTAGAGATAGGATTAGTGCTAGTTGTAGGGTTAGGGTTATAATTTGGTTTTGTTTTAGGGCTAGGAGTAGAGTTAGGGCTAGTTTTAAGATTAGGGCTGGTGTTAGTGTGAGGTTTAGGCTTAGGTTTAGGGTTAGATTTAGAGTTAGGTTTAGATCTAGGCTTTGAGTTAGGGGTAAAGGTAGGGCTAGGATTGGGGCTAAGTTTAGGCCTAGGTATAGAGTGATGGTAATGGATAGGGTTAGAATTAGGTATAAAGCTAGGCTGAGAGTTTGAGTTAGTCTTAAGCCTAGGGTTAGGGTTGGTTTAGGTATAGGGCTAAATTAGGGCTGGGATTAGGACTAGGGTTAGTGTTAGGGTTATGATTACAGTAAGGGATTGGATTATAGCTACTTTTAGGACTAGGGTGAGGATTAGATGTAGGGTTATGGTTAGGGCTAGGTTTATGATTAAGCTGAGGTTTATGGCTAGAATGTGGGCTAAGGTTTGTGTTAGGATTAGGACTAGGATTAGAGCTAGGGCTAATATCAGGCCTAGGGTCACAGTTAGCTAGAGTTTTAGGGTTAGATTTATAGCTAGGTCTATTTTAAGGGTCAGGTTTCTTGTTAGGGTCAGGTTTAGAGCTATGGGTATTATTAGGGTCAGGGTCAGGGATAGGGTTTTTATTAGATTAAGGTTTAGGCTTAAGCCTTGAATTATCATTATGGTTAGGAATAGGTTAATGATAGTTTTAGGTTTAGAGTTCATGTTATGTGTAGGGTAATGGATAGGGTTAGGTTAAGTTTAGGATTAGTGTTCAGCTTAGGGTTAGCAGAAGCATTAGGGTTATCATTAGGGTAATGAATAGGGTTATAGCTAGTGATATGGGTAGAGTTATGCTTAGGATTAGGTCTAGGGTTAGGCCTGGATTTAGGGTTAGGCCTAAGTTTAGGGTTATGTTTAGCTTTAGTGTTAAAGCTAGGGTAGTGCTTGGGTTAGGGCAAGGTTTTGCAATAGGTTAGGGCTATGGCAAATGTAAAAACTTTGCTATAATTAGGGCTAGTTTTAGGGTTAATGTTAGAGCTAAGTATTGTTTTAGGGTTAGGTTTAGGGTTAGCATGATATTTAGATCTAGAGTTAGTGTTAGTGTCAGAGTCAGTGTTCAGTTTAGGGTTATGATTAATGGGAAAGCCAGAATTAGGACTAGGGTTAAGACTAATGGAAAGGTTAGTTTTTGGCTTTATGCTAAGGGTTATTAGGCTAGATTTTTCTTTAGGTCTAGGACTAGAGTTATGGATAGATAAAGATTAGGTTTAGGTCTAGGGCTAGTGTTAGGGTTAGGTTTAGGTATAATTTTACCAGTAGGGCTAGTGTTAGGATTCGGTTTAGGGTTAGGTTCAGTTGTAGATATATGATTAGTGTTCAGGTCAGAATAAAGGTCAGGGTTAGGGTTAGGGTTAGGGTTTGTGCTATGGTTAGAGCTAGAATGAGCCCTAGGATTAAGACTACTAATAGGGTTAGTGTTTGGGTTAGGTTAAGGAATAGAATTAGGATTAGGATTAGCATTATGTTTAGGGTTTGGCATAGGGTAAGGCATAGGGCTAGAGCTAGTGGTAGGGCTAGGTTTAGGGTTAAAGCTAGGTTTAGGGCTCAGATTAGGGATAGTTTTTGTGTTAGGGTTATGGCTACAGTTAGAGCAATGGCTAATGTAAGAACTATGGGTTTAGGGTTAGTTTTAGGGTTATGGTTAGAAGATAAACCTCTAATGTTAGCATTAGGTTTAAGGTTTGGTTGAAATTTAGAGCTAGTGTTAGTGTTAGGTTAATAGTCAGGGACAGGTTTAACTTTAGGGTTATAGTTAAGACTCGAATTAAGGCTAGGTTTTGGTTTAAGGTTAGAGTGGTGTTTAGAGCTAGGGTGAGTGTTAGGATATGAGTCACAGTTAGGGTTAGTATTAAGGGTAAGATTCGGACTCGAATTAGGGCTAGGGTTAGGTATAGGTGTAGTGTTAAGGTTTGGTTTGAGTTAAGGTTTAGGGTTAGGGCTATCGCTTGTATTTGTTTTACTGCAAGGGTTAGTGTTTGGGCTAGTTTTATGATTAGCTTTAGGGCTAGGGATAGTGTTAATGTTAGGCTTAGGCTTAGGGTTAGGGTTAGATTCATAGTTAGGGTTAGATCTAGAATTAGAACTAGGAATAAGGATTTGGCAATGGTTATGGTTTAGGTTTAGGGCTAGGTTTAGGGCTAGGTTTATGATTACAGTAATGGATAGGGTTAGAAATAGGGATAGGGATAGTGTGATAGTTAGATTTAGTCTTAGGGCTAGGGTTATGTTTAGGGTTAGGGAGAGGGTTAAATTAGGGCTAGGATTAGGGCTAGGCTTAGTGTTTACCTTAGGCCTAGATTTAGGGTTAGGGTTAGGGTTAAGTTTATTGTAAGGAATGGAATAATAGCTAGGTTTAGAGATAAGGTGAAGGTTAGAATTATGGTTAGGGCTATGGTTAGGTTTAGGGAAATGATTAAGGCTGGTTTGGGGCTAGGATGAGGGCTATGGTTTATTTCAGTGTTAGAACTAGGATTAGGGCTAGGGCTAATATCAGATCTAGGATTATGGTTAAAGAGAGTTTTAGGGTTAGGTTTATGAATACATGTAATGTAAGGGTAAGGTTTAAGGTTAGGGTCAGGTTTAGAGCTAGGAATATTATTAGGGTCCATTTCTGGGTTAGAAGTTTGGGATAGGTTAAGTTTTAAAGTTAGGGCTAGAATTAGCGTTATGGTTAGTGTTTGTGTAATAATAGGATGAGGTTTAGGGTTTAGGTTTGCTTTAGAATAATGCATAGGTTTAGGATTAGGGATAGGATTAGATTTAGGCCTAGAGTTATGGTTATGGCAATGGATAGGGATAGAAATAGGGTTAGGGCTAGGGTTATGTTTTGATTAGAGCTAGGTTTAGGATTAGGGTTAGGGTTAAAGCTCGGGTTGACGCTTGGATTAGGGCTACATTTTTGGTTAAGTTAGTGCTAGGGTTAGGGGTAAGGCTAATGTAAGCACCAGGGTTATAATTAGGGTTGAATTTAGGATTAGAGTTAGTTGTAGGTCTAGTGTTAAGTTTAGGGTTAGTGTTAGGGTGATATTTAGACTACGGCTAGTTCTATGGTCTGAGTCAGAATCAGTGTTTGTTCTAGTTTACAGCTTAAAACTAGAATTAGAGCTAAGGTTAGGGTTAGAGTTAAGGGTTGGTTTAGGTTAAGGGTTAGGGTTAGGGCTATGGCTCGGTTTTGTTTTAGGGATAAGGTTAAAGTTAGATTTAGAGTTAGGGTTAGAGTTAGGGTTAGGCTTAGGGTTAGGGTTTGATTTAGAGTTAAAATTAGATCTAGGTTAGGGCTAGAGCTAATGATAAGGCTAGGGTTAGGGCTGGGTTTAGGGTTAGGATTAGGGTTCCATTAGGAATAGGGTTAGAAATAGCGATTGGGCTAGGGTGAGAGTTAGAGTTATTCATAGGGCTAGGGTTAGGGCTAGGGTTATGAATAGGACTAAATTAGTGCTAAGATTAGGGCTAGGGTTAGTTCTTGGGTTAGGCCTAAAGTGAGGTTTAAGGTTAGGATTAAGGGTAGGTTTATGGCTAGGATAAGGGCTGGAGTTTTTTTTAGGTTTAGGGCTAGGATTAGGGCTACGGGTAATGTCATGTCTAAGCTTATTGTTTGCTGGGAGCCATTAGCCAAGTAGGTATGACAATTTCCTTGCCAGCGTACCCCATGTTGCTGACATGTTGCAGTGACATTGAATGTAGGTGACCTTGCTCAAGGACCAAGGCAGATTAGGGTGTTCCCGGTTTTAAGATAATCGTGTTTAGGGCATTCCCAGTTTAGGTTCCAGGTTTAAGGTTTAAGATTATTCCTGCTGGGAATAGGGCGTATCCTGCTGCCTGAGTTCCCCTTGAGTTCTCACGGGATTCAGACAGTATATTTTGGAGATAGAAGCCCAGTGGAGGTGGATTTGGGCAGAGAACGTGGATTTCCCCAGAACGTGATTGTAGACGGCTGGTGTGAGTTCGGGAATAAAGAGTTGCTGTTTGAATCTACAAGCTGTGTGGTGGCTCGTGGTTGTGTGCCCAGCCAGACTGTGGCATTTGTGCCCAGCCAGACTGCGGCATTTGGCGGCTCATACGGGGAACTTCTGAAGCTTGGACGTAAGTGAAATTGCTTGCCCCTGAGGAAGAGCGAAAGAATGGGTGACCAACTCAAAAAACAATGTGTTATTGTTTTGATTTATCTTGTTTTTGTTTCAAGCTGCCTATCCCTAGAAATTTCTCAGGCAAACTGGAAAAAATGGTTGACTAAAGGTTTGAAGTTTGTCGGCCCTGAGGAAGAGAAAATTGATACAACGATTTTTTATTCCGTTTTTGTTTCATTCAGTTTTGGCTTTGTTTTGTGCTATCTTATTGGGTTGTGTTATCTTTATAGTAGATTAGAAATTAGTAAAAAACAAACCGAAAAGATGTTAAGTAAATTTTTAGAGGTTCAGACCATGGAGAAAGACATTTTAGATCAAACAAAAGAGAAGGTCTCTCGAGCTAGTCAGACAGAGGAAGAAAATTTAAAGGAAAAGGGGTTGTTAGGAAAAATGCCACAACAGGAGGCTGTTACTAACTCCATTTTATCACAAGAGGGCGTAATTCAACCAACAGCCCCACCGATGGAGACAGCTGAGTGGCCCTCAAACCCCGTAGTTGATAAATGGGATCCTGAGACAGGACCTCAAATATTAGCATGCCCTGTACTTGAACAGGCAGGAGGGCAGCGAATTCACCGTGCTTTAGATTTTAAAACAGTGAAGCAGTTAAAGGAGGCTGTAACAACCTATGGCCCCCAAGCTCCCTTCACGGTAAGCATGGTCGAGTCCATTACTAACTTGGACATGACGCCAGCAGATTGGGCTAGCATGTGTAAATCTGTACTAAATGGAGGACAATATTTGTTATGGAAGGTTGCCAATGAAGAATTTTGCATGGAGACAGCTAGGCGAAATGCAGCAGCCGGTTACCCTCAAAGAAATCTAGATATGTTGTTAGGAAAAGGACCTTATGAGGGTCAACGGCAACAAATTGAATATGATCCTGCTATATATGCCCAAATTGCTGCAGACGCAGTTAGGGCATGGAAGACTTTACAAGGACATGGAGATTTACAAGGTCAGCTATCTAAGGTAATACAGAGAGCTAATGAACCTTATGCTGACTTTGTAGATAGGCTAATTCAAATGGCTGCCAAAATTTTTGGGGATACAGAACAAGCAATGCCATTAATAAAACAACTGGCTTATGACCAAGCAAATCGTTGCTGCAGAGAGGTTATTAGACCATGGAGACATGAAGATTTAAACACATATATTAAATTATGTAGAGATATTAATGAACAAGGACAAGTCTTGGCAGCTGCAGTACAACAGGCTTTAGATGCCAGGCCAAAAACATGCTATGATTGTGAACAAACGGGACATTTTAAAAGGAATTGCCCCATAAGAGGAGGGTTTAACAAAAGTAGGTATCAAAGGAATAGAATACCGGGTATTTGCCCACAATGCCGTAGAGGGAGACATTGGGCTAATGAATGCCGTTCTCAAACCACCATAGAAGGTACTCCCTTATCAAAAAACGGACAAAGACCAGGTATTTATCCACAATATCGTGGAGAAAGGCATCAGGCTCCATTGCCAAAAAACGGACAGGGGGGCCCAATGCTCTGGGGCCCACAACCACAAATCTACGGGGCAGTGGAGGATCCCAGCAACACCATCAGGGTAGTGCCCAGGACACATTGTCCATTAAATCCCTCATCAGACAAACCCGAGGGAGCGCAGGGTTGGACATCTGTGCCTCTGCCAGAGCAGTATTAACTCCAGAGATGGGAGTTCAAATCATTCCCACAGGAGTAAAAGGACCTCTTCCCCAAGGAAGAGTAGGCTTATTATTGGGACGTAGTTCATCTACATTAAAAGGACTTATGATAAGTCCTGGGGTAATTGATCCCGATTATGTAGGTGAAATAAAAATTATAGCTAGTTCTCCAAGAGGTATATCAGTAATTTTACCTGGAGATAGAATAGCACAGTTGTTAATAATACCCAGCCTACATAATAAATTTCCTAGTCATAGTGTAGAAAGAGGTTCCAGGGGATTAGGCTCCACAGGTGTAGATTGGGCTATGTTGTCTTTAAATTTAGATTCTCGCCCAATGCTAAAACTAAATATTCAAGGTCATGAGTTTAATGGGCTACTGGACACAGGAGCTGACCTTAGCATCATATCTCGTCAAGAATGGCCAAAACATTGGCCATTACAACAAGCCACTCAAACGCTTCAAGGCCTAGGAGTGGCGACTAATCCCCATAGAAGTTCTATGATATTAGATTGGAAGGATTCTGAAGGATGTGAAGGAACTATACAGCCATATGTATTGGATCATCTTCCTATAAATTTATGGGGACGAGATGTCCTAGATCAATTAGGTTTGACGTTAACAAATAACATCAATCCTAATGCACCCACTACTAGGGCTAGACAAGGCTTTAGGAAAGAAAAAAGATTAGGAAAACAAGGGCAAGGTATAGCAGCACCAGTACAAATAGATCAAGGAACAGACAGACATGGGTTGGATTTTCAGAAAGGGCCACTGAGACAATCAAAATTACTTGGAAATCAGAAAGACCAGTGTGGGTTCCTCAGTGGCCCCTGACTAAAGAAAAGACACAAGTAGCCCATGATCTGGTCAAACAACAATTAGCGGAAGGACATATACAACCTTCCATATCTCCCCATAATACTCCCATTTTTGTCATCAAAGAGAAGTCTGGTAAATGGAGATTATTGCAAGATTTAAGAGCCATTAATAATGAGATGGTTATTATGGGACCTGCTCAATCAGGGATTCCTCAATTGTCTGCTTTGCCAAAAACTTGGCATGTTTTAGCTATAGATATTAAAGATTGTTTTTTTTTTTCAATTCCAATTCATCCCAAGGATAGTCCACGTTTTGCATTTACTATCCCTGCATTAAATCATGAAGGTCCTGATCAGAGATATGAATGGAAAGTACTCCCTCAAGGGATGGCTAACAGTCCAACTATGTGTCAAATATATGTTAACAAAGCAATCCAGCCACTTAGAAATCAAAATCCTGAACTACAAATATTTCACGATATGGATGATGTATTATTGGCACATAAAGATAAAAACATAATGCTGGAATGTTATGCCACACTTACAAACTTATTAAAAAATTATAATCTAGAGATAGCAATAGATAAAGTACAATTAAATTTTCCAATTAATTATTTAGGAGTTCTACTATCCTCAACCATGGTCCGTCCACCAAAAATTCAAATACGAGTAGATCAACTCAAATCACTTAACGACTTTCAAAAGTTATTGGGAGACATAAATTGGATAAGGCCTTATCTAGGTATACCAACAGGAGAGTTGGGACCTTTATTTGATATTCTAAAAGGTCCATCAGATCCAAATTCACCCCGCATGTTAACTCCTAAAGCAAGAAAGGCATTAAAAATTATTGAAACATATATGGAAAATATGCATTTGGATAGAATTGATATAAGTTTGCCTTTATTATTTATTGTACTACCAACAAAAAATATTCCTACAGGAGTATTTTGGCAAGAAGGTCCATTATTGTGGATACATTTATCTTATTCTCCTAACACTATTCTTACTAGGTATCCTGAGGCTGTAGGGCAATTAATACTCAAAGGAATAAAAGCAGTGAAGGGAGTGTTTGGAATTTCTCCCAATAAAATTATTACTCCATATGCTATGGATCAAATTGATGAGTTAGCTAATGAGTTAAATACTTGGGAAATAATCATGTGTAAATCTAATGTTTCATTTGATAATCATTTACCATCTAATCCTTTGTTGTCTTTTTGGTCTAAGCATCCTGTAGTTTTTCCTAAAATGACAAGAAAAACACCTATCATGAATGCTCCAAATATATTCACTGATGGGTCAAATAATGGTACAGCAGCAGTAGTTACCCCTGATCAAACTTTTACATTTTTAGTACCCAAACAATCAGCTCAAAAGGTAGAGCTTAATGCAGTTTTACAAGCTTTTGTGATGTTTAAAGATTCTGTATTTAATTTATTTTCTGATATTCAGTATGTAGTTAATGCTATAGTATCTCTTGAAGATGCTGGTAGGATTTCCCCTTCTTCTACTGTTTTCTCTTTGTTTTCCACTATACAAAGTCTAATCTGGGAAAGAAAAGATCCATTCTTTATAGGACATATTAGGGCACATACAGGATTGCCTGGAGCCCTTAGTTTAGGCAATGATTTAGCAGATAAAACTACACATGACATACATATTTTCTCTACATTTGAAGAAGCTACAAATTTTCATAAAAGGTTTCATGTTAATGCTAATACTTTACAAAAGCGTTTTAAAATAACTAAGGAACAAGCCAGACATATAATAAAACAATGTCAAAATTGTGTGACATTTTTACCACAAGTTAATCTTGGAGTCAATCCTAGAGGACTGATACCTAACCATATTTGGCAGATGGACGTCACACACTTGCCAGAATTTGGAAAATTAAAATATTTACACGTTACAGTTGATACTTCTTCTGGATTTTTGATGGGCTCCCTTCATGCCGGAGAAAAAACTAAAGATGTTATAGCTCATTGCTTACAAAATTTTGCCACTGTGGGCGTTCCTAAACAGTTAAAAACCGATAATGGTCCTGGCTATACCTCTACCTCTTTTAAACAATTTTGCTCATCATTTGGTATTACTCATATGACAGGAATCCCATACAATCCACAGGGACAAGGCATAGTTGAAAGAGCTCATCAAACTATTAAAACATACTTATTAAAGCAAAAAGAGGGAATTGGAAGGGGGTATATATCCCCCAAAGATAAACTTAAAATAACGCTTTTTACTCTAAACTTTTTAAATTTGGATTCATCAGGACTTAGTGCTGCGGAAAGGCATATGTGTCCAAAAAATGTACATAAGCCCAAGGTACTTTGGAAGGATATTCTAACAGGACAATGGAAAGTATTTGGATTCCAGAGAGATTAACTAAAACAGTTTCTACAGATCGAAAAGAAGATGATTTGACTCAAATACATAACAGCTGATATCCAGAACTCCAGCTTGGCCATTCTTACATCTGCGACAGTGATTAACCAGGATGCTTTTTTCAATAGCTATTTTATTATTGCATTTTTCCACATCATAAGGTTCTATTTTTATTTTTTGAGCTCATACAAACCTAGGTTAATGTTTTTCTGATCAGTTTTATTTTTTGACTGTGGAGTTTTTAAACATTGCAATGGAGATTTCACCCAGGTAAAGCTACAAGGCCTTTACTATTTTCTTATGTGTTGTATGTTTGTGTACACTCTGTGTTTTGTGTTGTATGCCTGTATGTGCGTATGTCCATATTTCTTATATGAGGAGCGCTCATGAAAAAAATGGATCCAAATTATTATTTTTTTTTTATTCACGTGATTTAAATGGTTTAATTTAAATTAGGTAAACAGCTGTTAAGGATTGTTTTTAAAGGTGGTAAACAGATCTGTTTGTTTACTAGTTTAAATTAGGTAAAAGGCTGTTAAGGATTGTTTTTAAAGTAGGTTAACAGATCTGTTTGTTTACTTTCACCTTTCCTTTTCATTATATTTAATAATTCTTTTCAGGATAATGTCTCTTTAGCATCATTGCCAGAATTCCTATCTCCATCCCAGTGCCGGTGAAGAACTCAACAAGTAATGCTCAATCAAAGAGTCAACTTACTTTGGGAGGAAACGGATTTTGGGAGGAAATGGACATATTGATAGATTCCTCTGCTTTGAACTGCTTGCAGAACTTGCCTGGACTATGTAACTATCGTTTGGTGCAGCGAATTGTGGTAATGCTGGCATATCTTTGCTGATGGTGGCACCAGTGATGCAATTTTTCCCAAGGAGCCGTCAATTGGCTTGGTGTCGTGGCATTTCTGTATCCTCCTCCCTTCTGCTAGTGATGGTCTAAAATTTGGGGGCCAATGGCTTATGCTGGACCGGTAGTCAGTGACGGGTATGATCCAATTGCAGTGGTATCAACCTAAGACAGGAGGCTGACGCCTAAAGGTCAGTTTTCCGATGACGGGTAAGAACCATATGTTGAATTGGACAACCTACCAGGCACGGTCCATAAGCCACATTAACCTCACTCCCCCACTGGCACCAAGGCCAAATTTGGGGGCCAACAGAGGTGAGGCAAAGAACCTCACCCCCCACTGGTGCATAGACCTATCCACAAGTATGGCTGTATGCTGGACCGGTAGTCAGTGACGGGTATGATTCAATTGCAGTGGTATCAACCTAAGACAGGAGGCTGACGCCTAAAGGTCAGTTTTCCGATGACGGGTAAGAACCATATGTTGAATTGGACAACCTACCAGGCACGGTCCTTAAGCCACATTGCTTGTTGTTTAATTAATCAGAAGGGGGGAGATGCTGGGAGCCATTAGCCAAGTAGGTATGACAATTTCCTTGCCAGCGTACCCCATGTTGCTGACATGTTGCAGTGACATTGAATGTAGGTGACCTTGCTCAAGGACCAAGGCAGATTAGGGTGTTCCCGGTTTTAAGATAATCGTGTTTAGGGCATTCCCAGTTTAGGTTCCAGGTTTAAGGTTTAAGATTATTCCTGCTGGGAATAGGGTGTATCCTGCTGCCTGAGTTCCCCTTGAGTTCTCACGGGATTCAGACAGTATATTTTGGAGATAGAAGCCCAGTGGAGGTGGATTGGGGCAGAGAACGTGGATTTCCCCAGAACGTGATTGTAGACGGCTGGTGTGAGTTCGGGAATAAAGAGTTGCTGTTTGAATCTACAAGCTGTGTGGTGGCTCCTGATTGTGTGCCCAGCCAGACTGCGGCAATTGTTGGGTTAGGCTTAGGTTTATGTTTAGCATAAGGGTTAGGTTTGGAGCTGGGGTTAGGTCTGGGGTGAGTGTTAGGTTTAGAGATAATTCTAGGGATAAAATTATAGTACTCATAGGGTTAGGGTTAGGATTAGGGCTAGGGACATCATTATTGATAGTGTTAGGGTTAGGGTAATGTATACGATTAGATGTAGATTTACGGCTATGTTTAAATTTAGATTGAGGTTTAGGCTTAGATTTAGGGCTATAGTTATGTTTAGGTTTACAGTAAGGTTTAGGGTTTGAGCTAAGGTTAGGTCTATGGCAAGTGTGAGGTTTAAGGTTAGGTCTAGGGTTAGTTTTCCAGTTAGTTTTAGGTTTAGCATTAAGCCTAGAATTATCAATAAGTTTAGGTTTTTGATTTTGAGTAATGGGTAGGTTTAGAGCTAGGTTTTGGGCTAGGGTAAATGTTAAGATTAGGGCTAGGGTTAGGTTTATATTGAGGGATAGGTGTATGTTTATGTGTATAGTAATTTTAGGCTTTGAGCTAGGATTAGGACTGAGGTGAGGGTTAGGTTAGGGTTAGGGTTATGCTTAAGGTTTGATTTAGGCCTAGGAGTAGCTCTAGATTTTGTGTTAAGTTTAGTCCTAGGGTTAGGGCTATGGGTAATGTAAGAGCTAGGGTTATGTTGAGGGCTAGTTGTAGGGTTAGTGTTATGGCCAGCTCTATTTTTAGGTTTAGATTTTCTGGTAGGGTCACATTTAGAGATAGGCTTACTCTAAAGGCAGGGTCAGTGTTTGGGTTAGACTTAGTGTTAGGTTTACAGCCAGAATTAGGACTATGTTTAGGTCTAGGGTTAGGGTTAGTGTTTGAGTTAGGTTAAAGATTATTGTTAGGGCTAGGGATAGGTTCATGTTTAGGTCTAGGGCTAGAGTTAAGGCTTGATTTAGGATTTGGTTTAGGTCTAGGGCTAGTGTTATTGTTTGGTCTAGGGTTAGGGTCAGTTTTAGAGGTAGGGTTAGTTTTAGGGTCAGAATAAGGGTCAGGGTTAGTGTTATGGTTTGGGATAGGGTTAGAGCTAGAAGGAGGGCTAGGTTAGGACTATTAATAAGGTTAGGGTTTTGGTTATCCTAAGGATTAGAGATAGGTCTAATGTTACCATTAGGGTTTTTCTTAGGCTAAGGGATAGCCTTAGAGCTAGGGTTAATGCTAGAGTTAGGGTTAGGGTTAGGGTTAAATATAGGTTTAGAAATCAGATTAGGGCTAGTTTTTCTGTTAGGATTAGGGCTCATTGTGGGCATTGGCTAATGTAAGAGCCACTGTTACAATTAGCGTTAGTTTTAGTGTTAGGGTTAGGGGTAGTTCTAGTGTTAGGTTTAGGTTTAAGTTTAGGGTAATATTTAGAGTTAGGGTTATTGTTAGGATGTGAGTCAGCATTGGGGTTAGTTTTGGGGTTAATGTTAGGACTCAAATAAGGGCTAGGGTTACTCTTAGTTTTTGGTTTGAGGTGAAGGCTATGTTTACAGCTAAGGTGACTGTTAAGATATCATTCAGGGTTAGGGTTATATTTAAGGTTAGGGTTACGACTTGAATTAGGGCTCGGGTTTCTGTTAGGGTTTGGTTTAAGTTTAGGGTGGTCTTTAGAAATAGGCTCAGTGTTAGCATATGAGTCAGAGTCAGGGTAAGTTTTAAGGTTAGGGTTAGGACTCAAATTAGACTAGGGTTATGTCCAGGTGTAGTATTAGGGTTTGAGTTAAGTTAAGGTTTAGTTTTAGGGCTGTTGCTCAGTTTTGTTTTAGTCCTAGGTTTAGTGTTTGGGCTATTTATAAGATTAGCATTCGGGTTAGGGCTAGTGTTAGTGTTAGGCTTAGGCTTTTGTTTAGGGTTAGATTTGGATTTAGCGTTAGATCTAGAATTCGATATAGGCCAACTATAGGGCAAGGGATAGGGGTAGGGTTATGGTTAGGGTAGCAGATAGGTTTAGAACTAGGGCTAGGGATAGGGTGAGAGTTAGAGTTAGTCTTAGGCCTAGGGTTTTGCTTAGTTTTAGGGATAGGGCAAAGTTAGGACTAGGATTAGGGCTAGGGTTAGTGTTCAGCTTAGGCCTATTTTTAGAGCTATGGTTATAGTAAATTTTAAGGTAAGTTATGGAGTTATAGCAAGATTTGGAGGTAGGGTGAGGGTTAGAAATAGGGTTAGGGCTAGGGTTAGGGTTAGGCTTATGGTTAAGGCTAAGTTTAGGGCTAGGATGAGGGCTAGGGTTTGTTGTAGGTTAGGTCTATAATTAGGGCTATGGTAATGTCAGATCTGGTGTTGCAGTTTGGGGTAGATTTAGGGTTAGGTTTGTGTCTAGGTCTAGTGTAAGTGTTAGGCTTAGGGTAAGAGTTAGGTTTAGATCTAGGCGTATTTTTAGTGTCAGGATAAGGGTTAGGGTTTGTTTTAGGTTAAACTTTAGGGATAGGGCTTAAATAAGCATTAGGGTTAGGGTTAGGGTTAGGGTAATAGATTGGGTTAGGTTTAGATTTCAGGGTAGAATTAAGGCAATGGAAAGTTTTAGGGTTATCAAAGGATTACGGTTCTGCCTATGGTTAGCAATAGGATTAGGTTATCATAAGAATAATATATAGGTTTAGAGCTATGGTTAGGGCTAGGGTTAGGTTAGGATTAGGGCTAGAGTTATGTTAGGTTTTGTGTTAGGGCTATTAACCCCAGCTTACGGGAGGGTTAGGGTTATATTTAGGGTAAAGTTTAGATTTTGAGCTAGTGTTAGGTCTAAGACGAGGGTTAAGTTTAGTGTTATGATCAGGGTTAGGTTTAGGGCTTGGGCTAGGGCTTTCATTAGGTTTAGAATTAGGTTTAGGGTAATAGATTGGGTTAGATGTAAAGTTAGCTTTATGGTTAAGGTTAGGTTTAGGTTTAAATTTAGTTTTAGGGCTAGGTTTACTGTTGGTTTTAGGGTGTTAGGGTTTGAGTTAGGGTTAAGGCTATGGCAAGGTTTAGGTTTAGGTTTATGTCTAGGTTTAGGTTTATGGTTTGGGTTAGAGTTTCATATATGGTTAGAAATAGGGTTATTATTAGGGTTAGAGTTAGAGATAGGGTAATGGCTATGGTTAGAGCTAGTGTTAGGTATAGTATAACGGTTAGGATTAGGGCTATGGTTAGGGTTATGCTTAAGGATAGTGCTAGGGTAATGTTTAGGCTAAAGGTTAGGCTTTGAGCTAGGGTTAGGGATAAGGTGAGGGTTATATTTAGGGTTAAGAGTAGGGTTAGGGTTAGGGTAAGGGTTATGCTTAGGATAGGTTTAGGCCTCAATTAGAATTAGGGTTATTTAAATTTTGTGTTAGTTTTAGGCCTCAGGTTAATGCTATGTGTAATGTAAGATCTAGGGGTCTTATTAGAGCTAGTTTTAGAATTAGGGTCACAACTCGTTCTAATGTTAGGTTTAGCTTTTGTGTTAGGGTCAGGTTTAGAGCTAGGTTTAATGTTAGTGTCAGGGGCAGTGTTCACATTAAAGTTAGGTTTAGGGTGAAAGCCAGAATAGGACTAGGGTTAGGTCTAGTGGTAGAGTTAGTGTTTGGTTTAGGTTGAGGTTTATTGTGAGGGTTTATTGTAAGTTTTTGTTTAGGTCAAGGGCTAGAGTAATAGCTAGATTTGGGATTAGGTTTAGGTCTGGGGCTAGAGTTAGATTTAGGTATGTTTACTGGTAGGGCTAGTTTTAGGTTTTGGTTTCGGTTTATGGTCAGGTTTAGACCTATAATTAGTTTAGGGTCAGGTTAGGGTGAGGTTTGGGGTTAGGGTTAAATCTAGAGGGCTATTGTTAGGACTAGTAATAGGGTTATGCTTTGGGTTTGGCTAAGGATTAGGATTAGGACTAGAGTTAGCATTATGAATACGCTTTTGCTTAGGGTAATGGATAGGATTAGAGCTAGGTTTATGGTAAGGTTTAGGGCTAGTTTTAGGGTTAGGGTTATGGTTAAATCTAATGTTAGGGCTTGGATTAGGTCTATTTTTGTGTTACAGTTAGGGCTAGGGTTTGGCTAAGGCCAATGTAAAAACTAAGGTTACGATTAGGGTTAGTTTTAGTGTTAGGGTTTCAGCTAGGTCTAGTGTTAGTATTAGTTTTATGTTTAGGGTGATATTTAGAGCTAGGGTTTGTATTTGAATATGAGTCAGGGTGAGGGTTAGTTTTAGGCCTACGACTCAAATTAGAGCTTGTGTTATGGCTAGTTATGGGATAGGGTTTGGTTTAGGTTAAGGTTTAGGGTTAGAGCAATGGCTCAATTTTGTTTTAGGGCTAGGGCTTCGATTAGGGCTAGTTTTAGGATTAGCAATAGTGTTAGAGCTAGTTGTAGAATGAGGTTTAGGCTTAAGATTAGGGTTAGATTTAGAGTTATGGTTAGATCTAGGGTTATGGCTATGGCTAGGGTTAGGGATAAGGTTAGGGCTATTGTGAGGGTTAAGGCAATGAATAGGGTTATAAAGAGAAATGGGGCTAGGGTGTGGGTTAGAGTTAGTCTTAGGGCTAGGATAAGGTTAAGGTTAAGGTTAGAGTTCAAATAGGGCTGGGATTAGTGAAATGATTAGTGTTAGGGTTAGGTCTATGGTTAGGGCTAGGGTTAGGGTTAGTTTTAGGGGAAGAAATGGGGTTATATACTTAGGTTCAGTGCTAGGGTGAGGGTTATATTTAGGAATAGGGCTAGAGTGAGTGTTCGGGTTAGTATTATGTCTAGGTTTAGGGCAAGGATGAGGGCTATGGTTTGTGTTAGGGTTAGGGTTAGGATTAGGCCTAGGGATAATGTCAGGTCTAGGGTTATAGTTTGGTATATAATGTTGGGTCTAGTGTTATAGTTTGGGATAGGTTTATGGCTAGGTATAGTGTAAGGGTTACGTTTAGTGTAGGGGTCAGTTTAGAGCTAGGTTATTATTAGGGTCAGAGTAGGGGTTATTGTTTAGTTTGGGATAAGTTTTAAGGTTAGTGCTAACATTAGCATTCGGGTTAGGGCTGGGGTGAGAGTAATGGATAGATTTAGGTTTACAGTTCAGGTTAGGTTTAGAGTAAAGTATAGGGTCAGTGTTAGGGATAAGGTTAGGGTTAGGCCTAGGGTTAGCATTTAGTTTAGGCTAACCAAATGAATAGGTTTAGTGCTAGGTTAAGGTTAGGATTAGGGCTAAGATTTGGGTTACACCCAGGGTTAGTGTTAGGGTTCAGTTTTATGGTAAGTGCTAGGGTTTGAGCTAGGGTTAGGGCTAGGTGAGGATTTGGGTTAGAATCAGGTCTACGGTTAGGGTTAGGGTTAGGACTAGGGTTAGGGCTAGGGTTAGCGTTGGGGTTAGGGTTATGTTTAAGGCAATGGATAAAGATAGACCTAGGATTTGGACGATGGTTACACTTAGGATGAGAGGGTTAGGGTTATGTTTAGAGGTACAGTTATGTTTAGAGTAAGGGTTAGAGTTTGAGCTAGGGTTAGGGCTAGGACAAGAATTTTTTTAGGATTTGTGCTAGGGTTAGGGTTAAGGTTATGCTTAGGTATAGTTTTAGGGCTTGAATTGGGGCTAGGTTTTGTGTGAAGTTTATGGCTAGTGTTAGGGCTATGGGTAATATAAGAGTTGGGTTATGGTTATGGCTAGTTTTTGGGTTAGGGTTATAGATATGTCAAGTGTTAGGTTTTAGTTTTGGGTTAGGATAAGGTTTAGAGCTAGGGTTTGTGTTAGGGTAAGCATCAGTGTTCGGGCTAGCACTGAGTTTATGGTTAGGGACAGATTTAGAACTAGTGTTAGGTCTAGGGCTAGGGTTTGTCTTTGTGTTAGGTTAATGCTTATTTTAGGGCTAGGGCCAGGTTTTTGTTTAGGACTAGGGCTAGTGTTATGTCTATATTTAGGATTAAGTTTAGGCTTAGTGCTAGTGTTATGGTTAGGTTTTGGTATAGGGCTAGTGTTAGATTTCGGTTTAATGTAAAGTTCAGGCTTTGACCTAGGGTTAGTGTTAGGGTCAGAATAAGGGTAAGGCTTAGCCTTAGGATTCGGGTTAGGGTTAGAGATAGAATGAGGGCTAGGGTTAGGACTAGTAATATTGTTAGTGTTTGGGGAAAGCTGAGGATTAGTGTTAGAACTAGGGTAGCATTAGGGTGACAGTTTGGTTTATTGTAAGGAATTGGTTTAGAGCTAGTGTTTGGGTTAGTGTTAGGGTTAGGGTTAGGGTTAGGATTAGGGTTAAAGGTAGGGTTGAGGCTCAGATTAGCGCTAGGTTTTGTGTTAGGGTTAGGGCTATGGTTAATGTAAGAATTAGCTTTACATTTAGAGATAGTTTTAGGGTAGGATTTGGGCTAGGTCTAGTATTTGTGTTAGGTTTAGTTTTAGGGTGATGTTAGAATAGGGTTAGTTTTTAGGGTCAGAGTCAGGGTCATTATTAGTTGTAGGGATAGGGTTAGGACTAGGTGTAGCATTAGGATTTGGTTTAGGGTAAGGGTTAGTATTAGGGCTATAGCTCAGTTTTGTTTGTGGGCTATGGCTAGGGTTAGGGCTAGTTTTCAAATTAGAATTAGAGTTAGGGCTAGTGTTAGGGTGAGGTTTAGGTTTAGAGTTAGGGTTAGATTTAGATTTAGGGTTAGTTCTAGGTTTAGGACTATGGCTAGGCTTAGGACTAAGGTTAGGGCAAGTGTTAGGGTTAGGCAATAGATGAGGTTGGTACTAGAAATAGGTCTAGGGCTAGAATGATGGTTACTCTTAGGACTAGGTTTGGAGTTAGGGTTACAGTTTGCAATAAATTAAGGCTAGGATTAGAGCTATGGTTAGTGTGAAGATTAAGCCCAGAGTTAGGGCTAGGGTTAGTGTTAGTGATATTGTTAGGTTAAGGTTAGGGATAGGGGAAAGGATGTGGTTATACCTAGGTTCAGAACTAGGGCGAAAGTTGAAATTAGGGTTTGAGCTAGGGTTAGGGTTCGGATTAGGAATAAAGCTAGGTTTAGGGCTAAGATGAGGGCTTGGATTTGTGTTAGGTTTAAGGAAAGAATTAGGTAGAGTGCTAATATCACATCTAGGGTTATAGTTAGGGATACTGTTAGGTTTAGTTTATGGCTAGGTCTAGTTTAAGGGTTATGTTTAGGGTAAGGGTCAGTTTAGAACTAGGTGTGTAATTAAAGTCAGTTTTTTGCTCAGAATGTGGGTTAGGTTTTGTTTTTGTTTTAGGACTCAAATTAGCATTAGAGTTAGGGTTAGAGTTAGGGTTAGAGTAATTGATAGTGTTAGGCTTAGTGTTCAGGTTAGCTTTAGATAAGGATAAGGTTAGTGTTAGCGATAGGTATAATGTTAAGCCAAAATGAATACAGTTAGAATTAGGTTTAGGACTAGGGTTAGTGTTGGGTTTTGTGTAACTCTTAGGGTTTGAACTAGGATTAGGATTATGCCAAAGGTTAGGTTTACAGTGAGGTCTATGGTTCGGCTTACAGTTAGGGTTAATGTAGGTTTAGGGTTAGGACTAGAGTTAAATTTACATTTAGGGTTAGAGTAGATTTAGGGTTAGAGCTAGAGTTATCATGATGTTTATAATTAGGGTTAGGGTAATGAGTGGGGTTAGTGCTATATTTAGAGCTATGTTTGGGTTAGGTTTATGTTTAGGGTAATGGATAGGTTTAGGTGTAGGGATATGGTTAGGATTAGGGCTGGGTTAGGGTTAGGTCTAGGATTAGGGTTAGTTTTAGGTTTAGGATAAGTGTTGTTATTTGAGCTATGGTTAGGGCTAGGGTGACGATTAGGGTTAGTGTCAGGTCTAGGTTTAGGATTAGGGTTAAGTTTAGGGCTAGGGTTTGCATTAGAGTTAGGATTATATTTAGGATAATTTATAGGTTTAGAGCAAGAGTTAGGGCTAGGATTATGGTTAGGATTAAGTCCAGGGTTAGGTTTAGGTTTAGGGCCAGATATAGGGTTAGGGTTAGGTTTAGGGTAATGGTTAGAGCTAGGGTTAGGGTTAGGATTAAAACGAAGTTTAGGGCTCAGTTTAAGGATAGAGTTTGGTTTAGGTTAAGGCTACGGCTAATGTAAGAACTGGAGTTATGATTAGGGCTACTTTTAGGGTTACAGTTAGGGCTAGTACTAGCTTTAGGTTTAAGTATACTTTTAGGGTGATGTTAGAGCTAGGGTTAGTGTAAGGTCAGAGTCAGGCTCAAGTTTAATTTTAGGGTTAAGTTAGGACTGGAATTAGGGCTAAAGTAAGGGCTAGGTGTAGAGTTAGGTTTTGGTTTAGGTTAAGGGTTAGGATTAGGGCTATGACTTGGTTCTGTTTTAGGGCTTGAATTAGATTAGGGCTAGTTTTAGGATTAGTGTTAGTGTTAGAGCTAGTGTTACTGTGAGGTTTAGGCTTATGGTTAGGGTTGGACTTAGAGTTATGGTTAGTTCTAGATTTAGGGCTAGGGCTAGTGTTAGGGCTAATGTTAGGGCAAGTGTTAGGGTTATGGTAAGGGATAGGGTTAGATCTAGGTATAGTGCTAGGGCGAGAGTTAGAGATAGTCTTAGTGCTAGTTGTAGGGTTAGGGATAAATTAGGGCTAGGATCAGGTCTAGGATTAATGTAAGGGTTAAGTCTAGAGTAAGAGTTAGGGTAAGATTTGGGGGAAGGGATGGGGTTATAGCAAAGTTCAGAACTAGGGTGAGGGATACAATTAGGGATAGGGATAGAGTTAGGGTTGGGGTTAGGATCAAGGCTAGGTTTAGGGCTAGGATGAGGGCTAACGTTTGTGTTATGGTTATGGCAAGAATTAGGGCTAGGGCTAATATCAGGTCTAGGGTTATGGTTAGAGATAGGTTTTGGGTAAGATTTATGGCTAGGTCGAGTTTCAGAGTTAGGTTTAGGGTGAGTTTCAAGTTGAGAACTACGGGTATTATAATAATCAGAGTCAGGTTTTGGGTTTAGGTTAGGTTGAGGTTTAGGGTTATGGCTCAAATTATCATTAGGTTTGAGTTAGGGTTAGGGTAATGGATAAGGTTACGTTTAGGCTTTAGATTAGGTTTAGGGCTCAGGTTAGATTTAAGGTAATGGATAGGGTTAGGGTTAGGCCTAGTGTTAGTTAGCTTTAGGTTTATGGTTATCATTAGGGTAATGGATGGGTTTAAATCTAGGGTTAGAGCTAGGGTTATGTTTAAGATTAGGGCTATAGTTAGGGTTAGGGTTAGGGTTATTGCTAAGGATAGGTATAGGGTATGGGTTAGGATTTGAGCTAGGGTTAGTGTTAAGGATATGGTTAGGTTTAGGATTAGGTCTAGGGTTGGGATTTGGGTTACCATTAGGTTTAAGGTAATGGACAGGTTCAGATGTTGGGTTAGGGTTAGGGTTAGGATTAGGTTTAGGACTAGGTTTAGTGTTAAGTTTAGCATAAATTTAGAGTTTGAGCTAGGATTAGAACTATGGCAAGTCTTAGGTTTATGTTTTAATCTAGGCTTAGGTTTACAGTTAGCATTATAGAAGGTTTAGGGTTAGGGCTAGGGTTATCATGATGTTTATGGTTTGGGTTAGGGTAATGAGCATGGTCCAGAAGCGGAGGTGACAGTGGCAGGGTTTCATTCCTAGAAATCTGGACTGGAAACAGAAGCAGCAGTTTGTATAATCCCAAGAACTTGCTTATGCCAGGAAGCTGTAAGGGTAGCATGAATATCATTGAGGAGATCTAACATGGTGGCGGGCGCGGAGAGATCAAGTCTCTGACATCTTCAACTACACGGGCATAGGGAGCCATAACCTGTCTAAATGCTGGTTTCTCAGGATCATTAGGCAATGCTGAGCTGACGTGGATCTGGGGCGTACAGTCTGGGCCCCTCAGAACACACACACTGAGCCCAGATCGGCTGCATTCAAGCTCCGGTTTGCCTGCTTCTTGTGACTCAGCACTAACGATCCCGCTGAAATAACTGGTCGGCCCATCTGAACATACAGAGGTAAAAGCCAACCGAGCCTTCATAGGCAGTGGCAACAGGACTGAAACGGGGCTTGGGAAAGTCAGTCAGGACTCACCCGTTGCATTGGTTACCAGGCAAAGGGAACGAACGGTCACCATTTGCACGGGATACCACCATGGCAGAGAACTGATGTCACGGGCGGAGGAGATAACTTCATTGAAACCAGAGCAACAGGTGTGTAATCCCCTAGCCATCTCTCTTCACACAGCGGGGAAACCTTAAGAGCCCCTCCCAGCTCTCCCGTAAGGGCCCCTCCTAGCTCACCTGTGAGCTCCATAGCCAGACTGAGGGAATCAGGAGTGGCGCCAGACTCGCAGCGTGGAACTCCTGGCTACCGCTCCAACCAGTGCTGACAACTGAGGTCTCTTGAACAAGCTACCAGGGGCATGGCTACTGGAGGGCAAGCAAATTCGCTGGGGGTTCTCAGCCCCAAGCTCTACAAACTTAGGGTCTGAGGGAGCCAAACAGGGAGAGTGTGCCCAGGCATTAATGAAAACAGGGCTCCCAGGAGCAGCAGACCTGGCGTGTAACCAGTATTGTGGTGAGCGTCACAGGTGAGCGGGGCCTGGCTTGAGGAAACACAAGAGAAGGCCCTAAGCACTCAGGATTGGAGATCCGCCCAGTCTGGGACAAAGAGCTGCTGCACAGTGAATGGTTCCCACGTATTGTGAGGAGAAGCTTGGCCCAGTGGGCACAGCTCCACCTACTGGAAGAGAAGTTAATCGAACTCTATGACTGCATTTATTATTATTATTATTTTTTCTTTCATTTTCATTTTTTGTTTGTGTTGTTGTTCTTTAACTTTTTTAATGTTTCTATTTTTTTAATTTTTTATTTTATTATTATTAGTATGATTTCTTTAAATTTTAATTTTCATTTTTTATTATCATTATTATTTTATTTTTTTCTTTCTTTATTTTCTATTTTTTTTTCTTTTTCTTTTGTATTTTCAATGTTCTTATCCCCCCTTCCTTGAATTCTACCTGCCTACTCTCATTCTCTTTAGTGAATTCTTCCTTTCCCTTCTAATATCTTTCCTCCCAAGCATCAAATAAATTTATAAGAGTAAACAGTAACTCAGCAGTCAAACAGAACAAGAAGTAACATGAGCAGCATAAAAAAGCAAGGAAGAAAAGGAGTACAAACAATGAAGGACAGCTTAAATATTCAGGAGGATCTAGAGTCATTAGAAAAATGGTCATATAAAGAACTCAAGGAATACCATAGACAGATGGAATGGAACCTTAAAGAGGATAGGAGACAGCAAATCCAAACAGTGAAAGAACACATTGAAAGTGAATTACATAAACAGATAAAAGAAGAAGTTAAGCATCTTTATCAGGAGATAGAGATTATAAAAAAAATCAAACAATAATTCTAGAAATGAAGGAAACGATAAACCAAATTAAAAACTCAATTGAGAGTATCACTAACAGAATGGAGCAAGTAGAATACAGAACGTCAGATAATGAAGACAAAATATATAATCTTGAAAAGAGTCTAGCCAACTCAGAAAGGCTGGTAAAAAATCACGAGAAAAACATCCAACAGATATGGGATAATATAAAAAAAAAAAAAAACTTACGAGTCATCGGGATAGAGGAAGGTACAGAGATTCAAACCAAGGGAATGAGTAACCTGCTGAATGAAATAATTACAGAAAACTTTCCAGAAATAAAAAAGGAAACAGATATACAAATTGTAGATGCATACAGGACATTGAGCACACAAAATCACAGTAGACCAACACCAAGACACATTGTTATGAAGATATCCAATATACAGAACAAAGAGAAAATATTAAAAGCTACAAGAGAAAGGAGGCAGATTACATTCAGGGGTAAACCAATAAGGTTAACAACGCATTTTTCATCACAGACGCTGAAAGCGAGAAGATCCTGAAACAACGTATTTCAAACACTGAAAGACAATGGATGCCAACCAAGAATTCTGTATCCAGCAAAATTAAGCTTCAGGTACAACAACAAAATAAAAATCTTTCATGATAAACAAAAGCTAAAAGAATTTGCAGCCAGAAAACCAGCATTGCAAAGCATCTTGAGCAAAACACTACACGAGGAAGAAATGAAAAACAATAACCAAAACCATCAGTGGGAAGTGCCTCTGTAAAGATAGAGGGCGGGGGGAAAGCTAATCATGGAGAAACAAACTAATTTAAAAAAAAAGATAAATAATCAAACATGGCTGGAAGTACAAACCATATATCAATAGTAACTCTAAACGTTAATGGCTTAAACTCTCCAATAAAGCGACATAGGCTGGTAACATGGACTAAAAAACAAATCCAACAATATGCTGCCTCCAGGAGACACATCTGATTGGAAAAGACATACACAGGCTGAAGGTGAAAGGTTGGGAAAAAATATACCACACATACGGTCCTCGTAAGCAAGCAGGGGTGGCCATCCTCATATCGAATAAAATTGACTTCAAGACTAAATTAATCAAAAGGGATAAGGAAGGACTTTATATACTGTTAAAAGGAACCATTCACCAACAAGACATAACAATTATCAATATTTATGCACCAAATAATGGTGCTGAGACATTCATAAAACAAATTCTCCTCAAGTTCAAGAATCAAATAGACCACAACACAATAATTGTGGGTGATTTCAACACACCTCTCTCACCATTGGACAGATCCTCCAAACAAAAGTTGAATAAAGAAACTATAGAACTCAATATCACAATCAACAACCTAGACTTAACTGACATATATAGAATATATCAACCATCATCAAGTGGATATACTGTTTTCTCAGCAGCACATGGATCCTTCTCAAAAATAGACCAAATATTATGCCATAGGGCAACCCTCAGTAAATATACAGGGGTGGAGATAATACCATGCATTTTATCTGATCATAATGGAATGAAACTGGAAATCAATGATAAAAGAAGGAAGGAAAAATCCTACATCACATGGAAAATGAACAATATGTTACTGAATGGTCAATGGGTTACAGAA